>NW_008824010.1:190063-195068 GCF_000699105.1 Pygoscelis adeliae
CACCCCCCCCCCAGTGTGCCCTGTGCACATTCCATGACAGGAGCCAGCCCTGCCACAAAGCTCCTGTAAAATGGGTCTCTGGGGAGAGAGTTTTGGGTGACGTTCCAATAGACACGTGGCTTGTGGCAGGGTCTCCTGCACAGAGATGGATTTGCCTCCCGTGACTGAGCTGCTGGTGAGTAAAGCTGCTCGGTTCAGCCGCTGCAGGGTTGGTTTTGGGGTTGCAGCCGAGCAGTCTCTCTCTTCGATGTATACCAGGGGCATTAAACAACTGTCCTGCCTTCCTGCTTCTGATGTAGGAGATGCCTTTGCTTTCGTACCATTAAATGATTTGCTTTCACAGATCAGCTCTAAATAGTGTCCCCATCTGCCTCAGCTGCCTGATGTGATGTTTCCTTTCTTTAAATGCCTTCAGTCTGAAGAAGGAGGTGCCTGCTTTTATTGCTGTTTATTGCTGGTTTATTGTTGGCTTTATCAGCCAAGTTGCTGAGAAAGTTTGTGGAAATTCCTTTGCATCCCACAGCCATATTCCCACCCTCCTGCATCATTCCAATAAACCCTGTAGAGCCGGGTTTGTAAACTAATTGTTTACTGGCTGGAGGAAAGAAAATAAATTAATAAAACCAGGACAGCGTTGCTTCATGCAAGCTAAGCTTCGTGTCAGTCCAGGATCCAGTTGAACAGTCAAGGCCAGTCTGTCAAGAAGCTATTCAGAAAGGAGGCTTGGGTGGTTTTGTTGTCTAAGAAAAGAAAAATCGTTGAATGTCCTGGAGGAGTCTGATATGAATTTGGGTGAAATGAAAGCTTGCCAAAAAACATGCTAACAGTATATTGCATAACTAATGCAGATTATTATGCTCGAGGGAGAGAGAATTCCCAAAACAGCATCAGCAGTCAGAAAAAAAACCCATACTCATTGCTATTATGGAAGAAAAGAAAAAAAGAGAGAAGACTTTGGCAAAATGCTAAGGAAAAATCGGGCAGTGTAGGATCATAGGAATGGCTGTGCTGGCTCGGACCAAGGTCCAGCAAGCCCCAGATTCAGCCTCTGACAGAGTCAACGGGAGATGCTTAGATAAAAGCACCAGAACAAGGCAAGCACCCTGTGATACTTTCCCAGTCCACTTTCCCAGCTTCCAGCAATTAGTATCTCAAGGACTTCCTGAGCTGACAAGGCTGTCCTTGAATTTAATATCCCCCAATGGATTTGTTTCACATGATCTTGTTCCAGTTGTTCTTCGAGCCCGTGCAGACTTGCAGCATCCACTGTGTCCCTCAGCAGGGGGCTGCAGGGGACAAGAGCATCATCGTGCTCAGAGCACCGGCGGTCACTTTCGGGACCCTGGAGGAGACGAAAAAGGGGGCCAGACTTAGGACTGCTGAAGCCAAAAGTCTAAAACTCAATAGCTTGGGCAAAAAGGTAGCTCAAAGCTGTTTCAGATCTGCATCCTCTGTAGGTTCAACACAGGAGCTCGCAGAGGGTTGGCTCCGTTTCTGTGCTGTCAGCATGCAGGAGGTGAGCACGAATCACAATTTCTGAAAGTATCTGAGTATGTCCTGAGTCAAGTCCCAGCTGGGAACCTTGGTTGGTTTTGGAATCAGTGGGTAAATTTTGGTTTCATTGAAGCCAGTGGGATTTTCTCCAGCCTGTCTCTATCAGTGATGACAACTAGCTTGGAGTTGGAAGTAAAAAGTTGGATGAAGTTGGTTTTGGGGCATGAATGTAGACAGGACTAAAATATTTTATAAATTCTTCTTGGTTTGGTGGAAAACAAATGTCAGGAAAAGTAAGTAAATGTCTCCAAGATGTATTAGACCTCTTGTTTTAGAAGTTTGCTGAATTTAAATGTCTCCCCTTCCATTTTTTTCTGCTTGAAATGGCTTTTCAGATAGCCACTCCACCAATTTTATCAGAAAAAGTAAAAACCACTCTCTCAGTGCATTTTGATCCAAACAGCGTTTTGCACTGGAGAAAAGGCCCGTTCCTCTCGCAGCCCTGCCATGGGGTCGCCGTGCGGCTCAGCAACCCGCAGCGGCACCCCTTCCCGGGGCACGGCGCCCTCCTCCTCCCCAGCCACCTGGCTGAGACCCGGCCGCGCTCGGTGCACAGCTCCGTGTGCTGGGGAAAGGGCAAGATCCTGGCAGCCCTCTGAGCTGCCAGCTGGGGATGTGCTCTCAAGGTGGAGAGCCTTCCCCCAGCCCTTCAGCTGGAAAAACTTATTTAGAATAGTTATTTCTCTCTGTGTATACGTATTTTTATATATATATATATGCATGTGCATTGTTTGGGAGATCACTATAGGTTCTCCTTAAAATGCAAGTCAAATCTCCTTTTCCTAGTTGCACAGTTGTTTGAAAACAGGATTTTTTTCCCCATTGTTCTGTTCCCAGCCCCACGTGAGCCACGGCTCGCTGCTGGCAGTGCAGATTTCTGCCCCTTCCCCTCTGCATTTCAAACCCTCCGTTGCTAATGGCCTTAATCACCAGGGCAGGGAACAGGAAGCGGGTCCCTAAAATCGTGATGACAGAGTGAAGTCTTGGGGTTAAACAAGTTCATCCACCAGAAGACATACAGAGAAAATCTTGTCTCTCTGTGTAGTTTGAAAATGCTTGTTTTAAGAGTGTTTTCATTCACCTGGCCTGGGGAAGGGGATGGTGTACGTGTACGCTGGACCGATGGCGGCAGAGCCTGTGATGTGCTGGTTCAGGTGATGCTGCAGACACACTTAAACGAGGCTTAGACCCTTTTCAGCGAAGTCCTCGGTCTGTCACTGCCTTGTCAGATTAGCATCTGAGCCCCTTACAGTGATATAAAAACCACTTTCCCTCCTAAATTCTCATTATTTTATTCTAGAAATTCAAGCTGAAGCGTTGTACGAATTTAAAGTGATCCCACGGAATAGATTCAAAGTGAGAAATCCACATTTTTTTTAACCCAGTGTTTATACAACCTGTCAATCTTACACTATTCCCAGCACAGCCTGTGGCGAATCTTGTTTGTACACAAAACATTTTTCAAATTTATTGTGGCGCCTGCGTGTATTTAGGCGGTGACCGCTGCTAGCCACGCTCGGATGGAGCTGGGGAAGCCGGGCAGCTTTCGAGCCCCTTGATGGGAAGCACGGCGCTATTCCCTGGCCTGTGCTGGGTCGGGTGGTGGTGCCATCTCTCCAGCAAAACCCCAAGGGCTCTGCCGCGAACATCCTCGCTTCCTCGCCTCCTCTCCTCCTGGCCCAGACAGCCGCCGTCCGGCACCTCCGGTCGATGGAAGGCGCAAAAAGGAGCTTTGCCTCCAGCACTTTCATCTGAACTCACTGCGCTCCCTGGAGCAGTGCGGTCCCCCATCACCAGAGCTGCCGAGATAGCACGTGCTCAGCAGATGTTTTTCCAAAGCCCCGCTCCATTTGGACGAGGCACCTTTCCAAGAAGTTTTTGAGGAGCACAGGAGCAATGTGCTCTTCTCTCTGGGCTTCCTCCACAGTTTCTAATCCGCAAGTCTCAGCCAAGACAGGCTTCATTACCCGCAGGCTACTCTTTTCCCTGATCTGAGTTTCAGATATTTCTCCCGTGCTTAAAAAGCTGCTTTTGGCACCATTTTCAGAACTGGAGCCGAGGTGGTTTTGCTCTCCCACATTCATGGAGGAGCTTGGGTGCAGCATGCGATGCCTACACCTCCTGGCTGCCTTTCACCGCTGTGCATCTCCCCGCTCTGCTTTTGGGGGAACAGGTCAGATAATTTATCCAGAGACACAGCAGCCAAGATCTCAGACCTACAAACCCGAATCAGAAGATCGTCTCTAACGGCAGGTTAGATCGCAGTCCCCGGAGACAAGACCCTTCTCGCTCTGTGCTTGCGCAGCCCCCAGCGTGGTGGCTCCTCTGAAAGCCGCTCTGAAAGCAGTGCAGACGCTCAACCCACAGAGGCAAGACAGCCCGAAATAGCCTCATTAGTGAGGAATGTACTGATGGCGGTCCAGATGTTTTAGTCCTCTGGGGCTTGCAGTCACGGATGGCACTGGCTCCTGACGGCGCGTGCAGCAGCCTGCTATGGCAGGCAGCAGCGTCACAGGGCCCAGGGGGGTGGCAGCACCAGAGAAATGGGTGGGTATTTTTTCGGAGGGAAGGGCAAATTGCATCCTCTGAAACCAGGCTGGGCAAACCTGCCCAAGGCAGAGCCGGCGCTGCTGGAGCACAGTTTGGCGCGGCAGCATCACGGCGGAGCATTCAGGCATGTACTGAAACAGGGACTCGAGCTCAGTGTAAAGCCAGGGGCCTCGTTTCAGCCGCTGGCCCATCTCCCCCTCCCCCCCGCCCCGAGTGCTCTGAACTCCCACTTGCTGGCTAATGCGTGCGACGGGACCACTTATGCGAGTGCGGAGAAGCCAGAGTCCATGCTGCAGGGAACACGCCTGTGCTTGCCAGGAGGAAGGAGCCAAGCACGCTTCTCTCTTTCTCCCAAGATTTACAGTTTTGGTGGCTGGATGCCAAATTCCCTCATCTCAGCAACAAAGCAGGACTAGTCTGGAGCTGGTGTGTGGAGAGGGGAGAGGTGGTGGGGAGGTAGGTGCTAGTGCTCAGGACTCCCAGGGGTGCGCAGGTCTCCTGCAGGGACTATTGGGGGGGTGTGTTTGTGAGGTTTGTTTCAACAGATTAGCTGTGGTTGAGGAATGAGTGAAGGGTGCCGTACCGGAGTGCAGCCACCCCTTCCGCTCCGAGCACCTAAGTCCTCCAGCATTTTGGAAAATCTCACCCTCCATTTAATGAAAAGTTGCTCAGTCCCATAGGATTTGGCTTTCAAGTGATAAAAAACTCCAGCCCAAGAGCCAGAATCACAATTGCCATCGGAGGAGCAAATTGCAAAGGTGTCACTTTCCTGGGCACTGTGTAAATCAGAGGCGACGTTCCCCCGCCTCAACTTCAGCACAGCCAGACGTTCATTCCCCAAATCCTGTCCCATGGATCCCTGTCCGGGGCTACACAAACTGCCTCCGCCGGGGCAGGGGGA
>NW_008824010.1:196601-216286 GCF_000699105.1 Pygoscelis adeliae
AGCGCCTCCTGCTGCCCCCGGGGCCGGGCTTCACACACGCACACACACACACACACACACATATCCACACACATACACACGTATACACACACTCAGCAGCATCCCTCTCCCCCTCCAGTTCTGCCCTCCACCACCGCCGAGATGCTGCTTTTGCTGCTGGGGATCATCGTGCTCCACGTCACCGTGCTGGTGCTCCTCTTCGTCTCCACCATCGTGAGCGTAAGTACGGACTTTCTTCCGGCACCGGGGTACCGGCGAGGCAGGGAGCGGCTGGGGGGGGGGGGTTTTGGGGGGGGGGGGGTATTTTTATTTGTGGTCTATTTTCCAGCCTGGCTTTTAGCAGGAAACCTTTGCTTGCTGATTACTGGTCTTACTAACAGTGAGATTTTTGGAGCGTTTTGCACAGAAAGCTCTTTCGGTATTTCTGCTGTCAGGTGTAACTGGTGGGTCGCTTGGTTGTGTGCCGCAGCGGGTGCTCGGGGCGTCCCCATTAGTACAGAGGAGAGCGCTGTTGAAGCCCATCTCCTCATCGTCCCCATGCTGGTTCACGTCATGGAGCAGCCTCAGAGCACCCAAACTACCCTCCGTGGGCCTGAAACTGCGCTCCCCTTTCATAAAGCAGCTCCATCTGCTAACGGGCTTCAGCCCACAGGACCGGTACAGCCAGTCTGAGCAAAACCGCTTGAAATGGGACTGGTTTGGGCACTGGCTCCTCAGCACCAGCAGTTTTGCTCTCCAGCTCTGCTCCTTTGGGGCTGTGAATTAGGCACAGCCTCTCTCTCCTAGCCCAGATGGGCTCCTGCTGGCGATTTTCAAGGCTTAAGCTTTGCAAGCAGTGGGAAGATTGAGGGTTGGATGCTGCACAGAGAGTTCCCAGCACCGTTCTCGGTCCAGAGCCCAGTTAACACGTCATCTACTTAGGAAGAGGTTTGACTTAGTTTTAAGGCAGCAGTTTTGTGGAGCTGGTGAGTTCCAGGCTTGCTTCACCAGGTTCTTCTTTCCCTTTTTTTTTTTTTTTTTTTTGGGGGTGGTAATAGTAGTAGAAGACGTTATAAAAAATCTTCCGAGTCGTTAGAAATCATGTAGAAGCATTCAAATAGTTCGGCCAGGCACCAGGCGAGGATGGCAGAGGGGAGGGAAGTGCGCATCCCCCACGGGACTTGGTCCATGTTTAAAGAGAATAAAGAGCTTCTGTTTTTGTGCCGTTGAGGTGAAAGCAGCTGAAAGCAAATATCAGTATTTCCTTTCCAAACCCCTTTCTAAAGAAAAGCATGTGCCTGGGAGCGCCCGGCCGGGCACACGCGTGCCGGTACGCACTGGGGCTGCTTGGTGCCGAAGCCTTGGGGGGGCACGCGGCTGCCTGCCACCTCCCTGCTCACGGGGCTGCTTCTCTCTTGCAGCAATGGCTGGTGAACGGTGGGCACACGGCGGACCTCTGGCAGAACTGCCCCTCCGGTAGCGTCTTCCACTGCCTGACGTCGTCCACAAACGGTGAGCGCTCCCCGGCAATCAGGGCTGTTGCTGCCTGTTGCTTTTATTCTCCTCCACAGACTTATGAAATCAAGGGGGATTTGCCTGTGCAGGTTATTTGTGATTCCCTCTTCTTTACCCTGCACCCCCCCTGAAGTTGTTCCCTCCCTCCCCTTCCCCTTGCCTCCTCTGCTCTGTCCCCAGATGGAAGGGCAGGGCTCCACCGTGTTCCTGGTGTCCTGGTGGGGGGGATACAGGGCTGGCCCAGCAGCAGGGGGATTGCTCCCCCCCCTTATCAGTTCCTGAAGCTACGATGGGGCTTAGCATGGGTACCAGACCCAATGCCCATTGCTCTGCCCTGCTGCCCTCGAGCTGTGGGGCAGCTGCTGGCAGCACCGTGGCAGGGTGTTCGGCACACTCAGCTGCAGCGGAGGTGACCGGCTCGAGTGCTTTTTGGTGGTCTCCTGTTATTAGCCCGTTTCGATTACACTTGGATGTATAAACGTGAGGCAGTCCTTGGAGCAGGGCTCGCTGGGCGCCCATCGCCCTGCTGGGAGTGGAGGGGCCGTTTTTGGCACACCTCCCTCTTGCTCTGGTTGTGAGGGTGTTTTAAAGATGCACGTGGTGCCCCAAGGACAGCCTGTCTCTGGAGGACACCCTGTCCCCTGTCTAGAAAGCTGCCCTGTTTTTTGCTGCTGTGACAGGCTGAGTTTTTGGGCACGCTCCTCACCCTGTGGTTTGCTACCGAGCACCGCGCGTGGGATGTGCTGAGCCCTCAGGCCCTGCCTCATCCCGCTGCTGAAACATCCCCTGTGGCACCTGCACACCTGGGGTGGCTGAAGAGCCACCTCTGGGCTGAGCTGGGTGAAGGCTGATGTCGTGCTGGGTGACATCACCCAGTGAGCTCTTTGCTGAGGTCAGCAGGGGAGGAGTGCTTGCTAAGGCGCTGTGCTGCAGAGTTTCCAGGGCACCTAGTGGTACCAGTAACATGAAATCTGTGCGCAGGGAGTCAGGCAAGCCTGCGCCCCGGTTTCCCCAGAAGACAGGGTTAATGCCAGTGGTGCTGTCTCCAGCATTTGTTTTCAGATAGCCTGGTTTTTGCTTTCCCGTGGAAACAGATTCTCCCAGTGTAACCCCCAGTGAAACCAGTTGTGAATCATACCGATGCCACTGGGAGCACAGTCACGCTACGCGGGAAACATGGTCCTGGCATAGGAGCAAACCAATGCCACGTGGTCTTGGCGAGGAGGGAACGGTGGCGGTGGAGAGCACTAAATGCTTTCGAAGGGTCTTGTGGTGAAGGGATACTGTCAGAGGTTTTTGGAGATTCAGGTCACCCTAATCCCCAGCCTGCTGGGAGCAAAACACCCGTGGGTACCCCACGTGGGGATGCTGATGCTCACCCTCCCTCTTCCCTGCGCTGAAAGCAGCGGCATGTTTCCCTGCTTGGGCCCAGGCTCTGGTTTCGGTGGGAGCGAAGCCACCGCCGCGGGTCTCTGCTGACGCCTGGTGGTGTCCGGGCCGGCCGGGAAGCGGCTGGACCCTGTCCCAGACGAGGAGCCTTCTGGAGCCATGTCCTTCATCAGCAGTTGGCTGGTGCTAGCTATCTGCAGCGTAGGCAGGCTGCTTCACGGCCATTCATGCGTGCTCCAAAACTGCTGAGCTTGCGCTTTCAAATAAAAGGCGGCGATTGCCGCCCCCCCCCCCCCCCCCCCTCCCCAAATCTTTTGCTTTTCAAACCTGCACTGCTTTTTCTGGGTGTTTGCAGGATGCTGCGTGTCGTGGAGTTGTCAGTGTTGAGAGGGGCTTGTCCAAAATGCGGTTGGGACGGTTTCCTCCACGTCAGACTGTCCTGCTGGGTGTTGCGAGTCTGTCTTGCCCTGTTCCCAGAAGCTGCTCAAAGAGGGGCTTCCCTCTGGATCCTTTCAGTGATGAATTTTTATCGTTAAAGGGGCTATATTCAGGATGGCCCCGCTATAAACGCAGTCAAGCAGCTGAGTTTGGTTGATAAGGTGCCCCAGTGGGCTGCTGTTTGGGTAGAGGTGCATTGTGCTCAAGCCTTAAAGAGCTCTCTGACAGCTTTTATATATATGAAGGCTTTGCTCTGGCATCAGGAAAAGGGGGTTTTGCTTGGGCAAAAGCTTCTGCCCCCTCCCTGCTGGCGGCAGGGGTGTGGGAGCAGTGCCGCTGAGGACCAGTCTTCACCTGGTGGGACCCTGGACGCAGGATCCAGAGCTCACCGGTGCTGTAGGAGCAAATCAAAGGATATTTCCCAGGCTTACGCAAGGCTTTTAAAATCTGTTTGTAAAAACAGAATAAAAATACCACGCAGCATCCTTTCTGGTGGATCCCTGCACCCTCCCCCCCGCTGCCCGTCTCTGAGCCCCTTGGTCCCACCGCCCCTGTGCTGCCAGGGGAGCTGCGGTTGGCCACTTATCGGAGTGATAGCGGGGACACGGGGCAAGGATGCTGTGGCAGGGCCACCTCTGAGGCTCCTGCTCGTCTCCTGCCTGATCCTTGTTACGCTCCTCATACTCTTTTTGCTAGGAATATGCTTACTTTCAAAAATATGAAAGATCCTCTACCAAATACCGCAAACCGTTCTCATTTAAATCTCTTTCAAAACACAGGCTGTGCATGCTACACTGGGTTGTAGAAAGCCTTAAGAATTTGTTTTTCTGTGCCTGTGCCAGGGACGGTGCTTAACGGTTAATTGCAGAGTGCCAAGGTCTGCTCTGGGCTAAGAGCAAGAAATACTCGCTTGGGAATTTTGGCAGAACTTGGTCTTTACGCAGAGGCAGTTTTTCCTCTGGCCATCGCAGTGGCCGCTGTAGCGCAGTTATTCCTCTCTTTTTGAAAAGGGGTGGTACTCAGTACGTGGAATATGTGGAATTCGGTAGGGCTGGGTCTCGCGTTTTCAGCACGGATGGGGGCTTTGCGGGGGGGTTTGCCGTAGCACCAGGGTGGTGGGTGTGTTGTGCTGTGATGCTCCCCTTGGTCTCAGCACGGTGAGGATGGATGAAGCCTCCTCTCGCCCACTGCACTGCCGCACAGGGACCCTTTTGTTTGGATGGCCGTTATTTGGATGCCCAATGAGAAGCTGAACTTGCTAAAACCAGGTGCCCGCAAGACTCGCTTGCGTTTAACGCTGGGGCAGGTTTGGGACCGTGCTCCTAACCTTACGGATTATCCTGTGGGGACTGAATAAGCAGCAAAACAACCCCAGGGTTGACTGCAGGAGGACTGTCGGACCGTGGCTCCCCGGGACGTTAGCAGACCTTGGGCGCAGGATGGAGTTGGCCTCGGCGGAGGCTGAGCTCCCACCTCCCACATTCCTCTCGGCAGGGCTTGAACCCCCTGTGTATGCGAGGGCTGAGCGGTCCTGATGGGAGGGAGGAGAAAACGCTGGCTCGGGGGCAGATGCCCACTTTTTCGCCTTTTACAACTGCCTGCTTGTTGCTTTGATTTCTGCGTTCGCTTCTTAGATAATGACTGGTTTTTTTTCAAGAGGCCGAGAACTATGGAAAAAATGTTGCAATCTTTGCTTCGTTTGCG
Source organism: Pygoscelis adeliae (assembly GCF_000699105.1). Taxonomy (NCBI): domain Eukaryota; kingdom Metazoa; phylum Chordata; class Aves; order Sphenisciformes; family Spheniscidae; genus Pygoscelis; species Pygoscelis adeliae. The sequence goes on from NW_008824010.1 coordinate 201,627, forward strand.
CTGTCAGACATTCCTGGAAAAGACTTATCTGAAGAATTCAGCTCTGAATCCCAGAATTGTGCGTCGGCACGGCTGCGCGCCAGCCCCCAGCTGTGCAATCCCACTACAGACACGGGGCACACGACCTGAACTGCTTAAGCGCTCTTAAGTAGATTCCACCCCAAATTTCCAGACAGGGATATTTTTTCCTCCAAAAATGGCCTTTTCTTTCCACAACTGAATTTTTTATGCAGGCAAGAAGATTTTTTTTCTGCTACTTTCTACTGCTCTTCCTCTGATTTTGGTGGAAATGCTGAATGTGGGGAAGCAATGGGAACCTCCTTGGAGATCCCTACATCCTTCTGTAATGTCAGGAGACGTTTTTCCTGTTGTCTTCTTACAGTGTCTCCTGTTGCTGCTCTGTGGCTTTCACATGACCGGCCTGTTCACAGGCAGGCTGGTGTTTTTTGGCTTTTTTAAAGGGAAAAGAAAACCCCAAACCTTGGGAAATGCACAGGCTGCCAATCCGCATGATTACTAAGTGCCGTGGGCCGTATGATGCACCTGCTAATTCGCTGATGTGATGGCCACAAGCAAAGCCCAGGTGGGTCACCCAGAACGGAGATCTGCCCTGGACCGCCCGGGAGGGCAGGGATGCACCTCCCATCGATGGGGCAGGCACAGCCATGCGCTGGGGTATTGCCCCACTCTTCGCGTGCTGACCTTCCCTCTTCCAGAGCCCCTTTGCTCTGGCAGACGGGACCCTAAGCAGCACTGCTGGTGCTTGAAATGCATTTTCTTTGCGCTGGAGGAGGCAGGAAAGATCTTCGTCCCTGTCACGAGGCAGGGGCATCTGTGCCCTGACCCATCAGCTGTTCCCAGGAGGAATTGCGCTGCTGCTTCTCCACTTTAAAATGCATAACAGAAACATCTGAACCCATTGCTTTTGCTCTGTCAGCCCCCCCCAGATTGGCTTTGCTGCCCTTATTCTTTCAGATTCTTTCTTCCAGCAATGCTGGACTCGTGTGGCATAGAAAAGGTATGGAGAGATGGAGGTGCCATTTAACTTGCTGTAATCCTTTTTGTGGCTGAAAATAACGTTGCAAAGGCTTCACTGAAGCCTTGCATCGAGGTAAATTATTTCTCAATGTCTAATTCCATTATCGAGAGTGAGTATAAAATATCTCAACAAAAAGAGATGGGGGCAAATTCACCTCCAGCCCACTGGAAGGGCCGAGACTGCACCGACTGGATCAAGACTTGGAGAACTGGTGACTGGTGAGGGGACACTTCCTAGAGCAGGAGGGTGAGATTGAGGTGATAGTCCAGTCACCCCTGCAAATTAGAAGTTCAAAGATCTAAAGATTGAAAGATTTTAAAAAATGGTTTCAGCTATTTATTGAATGCTAGAGTAACCTTCCGCCCTTATGCTGTGCTGTCTTGCTGAGTCTGCGGGCACAGCACCGCTGCAGCCTTCTGCTTTATTTCTGCTGGGCAGCTGCAAACTAGCAAGAAGTTACCGGTACTTAAGGATGCTGAATCAGTTGTAATGAAGCCCTGCAGTAAATAGTGGATAGCCTGTCTGTGTGTTAACGCACAGCCTTTATACTTGATGTTCTAGCCATCAGCTGGCCCCATTCAGCTTATGGACCACATGTGCAGATACCTTGATTTGGGGACATCTCTGGTCCTTCAGGGTCTTGGCAGTTTGCAGCGGAGTAGCAAAGAGCCAGCTTTTAATCCCAGCAGTTTGTGGGTCCAGGGCACCCGCTTTGCCATTAACGATAGATAGCATTGGCCTAACTCGGGCAGGGTTGAACCCCTCTCTGCCAGCTTGTGCGTGACTGTAGCTTGCCCCTTAGTTGTCTAAAATAAACTGTGGGGTATTCCAGGAGAATATTTTGTATTTCAGATCAGTTTCTGCCATAACCATGTTGCCTGTGATACGAAAGGGATTTCCTCTGCTTCAAACCAGGTTTTTATTGTTGCTTGTTCTTCTTACAAAGAGCATCTGATAAGGAGAGGTAGGGAACTAGTGCTGTTTTTTTCTCAGCTGCTCCAGAGCTCTTTGGCTCCCCTGTTTCTGCGTAAGGGTGGGTCACTTGGCCTTCCCTGCTGGGTGGAGGGCTTTGGCCCATGGAAGAGGAGCAAAGGGAGGAAGAAGGCAACGTGTGGGCAAACGATGACTGCAAAACCAGAAGAATGGGTGGGGGAGTCCACTGCAGAGTGCGGTGCTGGAAACCCCTTAACCCAACATTTTTTTGGCCTTGATGAGACTCTCGGGTGTCCCTGTGGCCACAGGCTGAGTGTGCCCCAGCAGCACGCCTGTGGGTCAGGGCACCACCACTCACCATCCCCGCTTCTGGTGCCTGGACTTGAAATCAGTGGGAGTTGGTACCTAAGCCCTTCGGAGGACCTGAAATGATGTATCTACCACCTCAGCTCGCTCTCACACACAAGCCAAAAGGAGGTCAGAGCCACCACGCTGAGGATCTTGGAAAGGAGCCGGCTCAGGCATCGTGGAGCTGTTGGAAGGTGTTTTTCATGGTGCCAGCAGCTTTCTGCTGCCTTGGTAGCATCAGAGGTTGCCTCTGAGGGATGTGAGCTTCAATGGTCAATGGGACGGCTGCTGTGGCCTCATGGCAGAACCACAGAGATGCAGAGGACAGGCCATGCTCCAAAAATCGCTCACATTTGAATGTGGCAGCTCTGGAGAGCTATGGACCTTCTGGTCTCAGGGACTTCTTGGATGGACCTTCGAGGAGAAGGCAAAACAGAGGACAGCCGAGAGGGAAAAAGGACAAGAGGAGAAAAGAGGGCTTTGAGGGTTTCATCTCCTTCTGAGGGGAGCTACAGAAGAGGACCAGGAAGTCTTGGGCAGGAACTGCAGCACCGTGTTCATTCACTGCCTCCCCGCAGCACCGGTGTTTTACACCTGCTTGTCCCCTGGCCCTTACAAATACCTTGGGAGCTCTTTAAAATCCCCCTTTTCTGGTGGGATTTCCAGGAATACCTTGATCCAGCACCCTGCGGTCCTCTCCAGGGAATGGACATAGGAGGATAGGAAAGGAGCAACTGTTGGGTGAAAAACCTGCTTTTCCCAGCTTGACCATCCAGCAGCCCAGAGCGCGGCCGGGGAAGGTTTGACCTCGTGCTGGCGGGAGGTCTGGGACAGAAGCAGAAGAAAGTGGCAATGTCATGGAGCTGTTTTTTTCCGTAGGAGAGCTTAGTGGCTCTGCTGGATGTGGCTGACGAACCGTGATGCTGTCCTTCTCAATCGAAGAGATGTTAGCTTCGAGTGGTGGGGCTGTGGGTGGTGGTGGGGGGGTCTGTGCTGCTCAGGAATAGCACTGCAGGTAGCTGAGCTTTTTTGCCTTTGTGGGTTGCTACAGCGGGTTGCCAAGGGGCAGCGGTCTGAAGTTCAGCCCCAGAAGAATGATGCAATTGAGCTAGTGTTTCTGCATCTTCAGTTCACCCTTTTTCAACCCTCTTAAGGGGTGTTTGAGTATCAAGGTTTAAAACCGCTGCAAGCCCCAGCGCTTGTGATCTGACCCGTCTGCTTCATAGCAGATGCAAGTTGGGTTCAGGTTCTTGACCAGACCTCGAAGCCTGAGGGTCTGCTTTGGAAAAACTCTGCTCAGAAAACACGTCTTTTCCTGGCAGACCTGGGCTGGTACCTTTGTGCCAGTAGATGCGTGTGCAGTTCCTGACCCTGTTGATAACTTAGTTTGCAGCATTGGAGGAGCAGGTTTTACCATGCAGATGTTGTCATGAATTTCCCCTCCCTCTAGTTTTGTATATATTATATGCTACAGTTACCTCCCTAGTGGATATTTTCTTCCTGAGAGGTGGTTGCTTTTTAAGTGTACGGTGCATATGCAGTTTGCAAAGGGCACAGCTATACGTGCAAAATGTTTCCATCAGCTGCAGGTCGCAGCACCTGGTGTTTTTAATGCATAGCACTAATTGAGTGATGTCTTACAGCCAGTGTATAACCTGATTGCTCAAATAAGTTTCTTTTGAGTTTGCACTTTATTATTTCTCCTTGGCTGGGTCAAAAGGGGATAGGGTGTCTATGACAGAGCAGCGAATTAAACCCTTGGGGAGCCAATGCCCGTCCTTTAAGGCCCTCGGCTCCCAGCCAAGGGCATGTTTCTTCCTGCCCTGTCAATCCTGCTCAGCTGCACCCCTTGTCTGGATATAAAACCTCCCTGCAAGCAGGGCTGGGGCTTTGCTGGAAGGGGTTGGGTTAGCTACCGTCTTTCGGGGCGGGGGGGCCGGCGCGGGTCGGCTGCAATTTCTGCTCTGGGTTTCAATTTCTGCTCTGGGTTTCAATTTCTGCTCTGGGTTTCTTTCTTTCATGTTAGACTTTAGGGCAGTGAAATGTGGACTTCAGCATCCCAGGGGTGAAGTCTTTTCCCTGCTCTGGTGGCGTGAGCCCATCAGGGCTTGCAGAGCTTAGGGAAATTTTCAAATTTGTTTTTGTAAAAACTTCTTACTTCATTTCCGACTGCCTGAAAGGGCTCTAAAAACGCTCCCGATGGGTCCTCTCCGGAAGCGGCGTGCAGGGTGTTATCTGTCCTTTCCACTCTGTTTCCTTTTCTTCCTCCTCCTGAAGAACAAAGATATAAACACGGAGCTGAAGAGATGCAGGAGAAAAATGGAATAACCGACTCGCTGACCAGGGGAAACCACAAATGACAGTCGGAGTAAACAGCGCTGACGGCCCCGCGGTACAACTCACAGGGCTCAAACCGCCCTGTAGGAAACTCGCTTTATTTTTAAAAGCCTATAGGTAGGACACAGCGCTAATAGCAAAGGAGTTAAAAGCATATGGAGCTGAGGAGGTAGCAATCCTATCTGCAGTTATAGTGGTGTTTTCAAGTGAATTAAAGGCAATCAGCTAGCCTAATACAGCTGAAGTCTGTGGGCAGCTGGGCTTGGATTTAATGGGAGTATAGCCGCTTGCACTTGTGGGGCTCTGAGTCATGAGCTGGGGATCCTTCCCCTCGTTTTTACAAAGGAGGCCAATAAAAGTCAGCAAAGGGCTGGATGTGAGCAGGCCCAGAGCTCTGGTCCGTGGGATCATCTCTTGATTTCCCTGCGCACAAGCTCGTGCAGCTGCTGCTCTCTGGCTGCAGCAGAGCAGCACGGCTGGCTGCCGAAATCCCTCCAGTCACGGTGGGCTTTCCCCCTCTCTCAGTGCCTGTCTTTATATTCCTCTGACATGGCTCTTTATTACAATGGGATTTTGAAAAGCCCATATAAATCACTCGCATTCAGAACCAAAAAAGAGGCACAGGGAGGCGGATGCAATTAAAAGGGCAGCTCGGCTCAACTTTCCGTCTAGACAGCCTTCTCCTAAAATAACCGGCAGTTGGAGCATCCACCTCCGAGCAGAAAGGGCTCCTCTCCGGCCGGATCCCATGGCCTTTGAAATCACAAAAGACTTGGCTTCCTGGGTCCTGGACTGAACTGCAGGGCTTGGGGCCGGGCAGGCTTTGGCTCCACTGGTGCACGGGGCTGGACCCAGCTTTAGGGCTCGGGAAAGGGTGAGACGAGAGCTCAACTTCCCAGACCTGGGATGGGAGCCCTTTCTGTGCTGAAGTGTGGAAGGAGATTGCAATTCAGCAGCTGGATGCCCTCTAACCATACTTCTCTGACCCCGTCTGAGCGATGATTTATGACTTGATTTTTAGCAGTGCTTGAGCTGCTTCATCCCCTCCGTTGCCCACTGGTTTAGCATGGCCAGAGCTGAAGGGTCAGGTGTGGTGGAGGCAGGGGGGTTTTCCTGCCTGGCCAGCTGAGACAGATGAAATATATGGGACATTTTGTGTGCCACACTGGGATTTCCTGGAAGTGACGGCAGCGATAGCTGGCAGCATTGAAACGAGTGAAGCGCAGCAGCTCTTTAGCAGGGCCCGTTAATGCTGCAGCGTAGTTTGGCGCGGGAAGCACGAAAAGGAGGGGAAGGAAAAAGCTGCCTGCAATGAGCAGAGGCCGCTCTGGGTGGTTTCAGTCTGCTTTGGTGAGCAGGGCCTGAATTTGGCCCATGGCATGAACATCAGGAGGCAAGATGCAAAGGCAAGGGGTAGAATTGATGGTCCAAAGTCAAACATGCCAGACGTTACTAAACTGCACGGCATGTTCCCCGCAGGCATGGATTTGCTGGAAGGGCTGAGGTGTGGATCATCATTGCTGTCCCGGCTGAAGGCTGTACCTCGCTCTCCGGTTCAAATTCCGCTCTCACCTCCGTGAGTGCAGCTTGCAAGGATTTGGTGGGGAAGCGTGATCGCTTCTCTGGGAGCAGACACTGCTCTGGGCAGTCCCAAATGGCCTCATTTGCTGCACCAAGTATTGAAGGTTACTAAGCTGAAGCGTAGCTTTATTTGGAAGTTTTGCTACGTTTCCGCTATTTGCTGCAGAAAGCCGTTTCTTGCAGCGTGCAGCCGGGGGAGCGAAGCTGGTGGGAGTAAAACTGTGGCAGGAACACGGGACTGGGACTGAGACTTCAGTGCTGCCTAATTCTCCCCTGGCTGAGGATCCAGCCCAAAGCATGATTTTTCTGCCTTTGGCTGGGTGGTTTGGGCCTCAGTTTACCTGTACCGAGTCCTGCCTGACCTTCGTGGTGAATTAATCGAAGTTGCATCCTTAAAGACCTCTCAAGGAAGGCTGCAAATACTCATTTTGATCTCAAACTTTATAAGGAAAGGGAAGGGCAGAGGTATTGGTGAGCACGGCCCCGTCCCGGTGCTGTGAAGCACTGCCTCTTTCTGTCAAGCTGCGGCAGCTCATGGGATGGAGCAGCATTTGGCTTGTTTATTTATATTTTTTTTTCACGCGGGGAGTTACACACCCACGAAGCCTGGAAATAGCTGGGCAGTGACTCACGCAGGGGCTGGTTTAACTGGTCTGCTCTGGGAGGCAGCTGCGTTTGGCAGCTGGGGAAGGCTATTTCCAAAAGGTTTGACTCCACAAGGGCAGAGGGTGTTTTCACTTGCTGTGTATTTATTTTACCTCTGAGCTTGGCCAGCTCGGTGTCTCACGGTTTGTTGCACATGGCTTTTGTGTTTCTAGTACAGCAGAACTCCCAGGGCCTGACACGAAGCTGGGGGAGAGGCTTTGTCTTCATTTTTGCAGGCTTCAGATCAGGGCTAATATCTCTGCTCATATTTTATTATAAATGCTCCCTGAGAAAGTGCGTGGCCCTGCAACTTGTTTCACCCCAGCACGCTGGTCCATGCGCACGTCATCCTAAATCCCAGGCAGCATCATGCCCGTGCTGAGGACCTCACCGGCTGGTACAGCACTGGATGTGGCCACATCCCCCAGCTGTTAAGAAACTTAATGGGAACCAGGAGTGGGATGTTGGCACGGGGGATGACGCCGAGGCCGCGGGCTGTGGTGGGGGCTCGCTGTCTGTGGTGCCCGCACTGAGGTTTCCATCTGTCTGTCTTTCCCCAGAATGGCTGCAGTCTGTCCAAGCGATGATGATCCTCTCCATCATCTTCAGCGTCTTGTCCCTGTTCCTGTTCTTTTGCCAGCTGTTCACGCTCACCAAGGGTGGGCGGTTCTACGTTACTGGAATCTTCCAAATCCTTGCTGGTAAGTGGGGGCTGATGGGGCTGTCACCGGTGGGGAAAGGGCTTTCAAGCAGAGGAGAGGGTAATGGTGGAAACGAGCATGCTTTTGGGTACTGAAGCAGGACGGCCACCTAACTGGCTCCTGCATAGCTCAGTGAAGGGAAAGGGGGATGAATATTTTGGGTCTGTTGAGGTCTCGCACACCCCAGGATGGGGTCCAGCTGTCAGGGCACGTTATGCATCCAAGCTCTTCTGCCCTTGCATCATGGAAGGTGCAAGAGGGTTGCTGCCCCAGCTGGGGAGGTTTCGGAGGGGCCAGACCTGCTGAGCCGGAGGCAGAGCTGTGCCGGCGGTCCCGGGTGGTGGGCAGGCAGGGCGCGGGGGCTGCCGGACCGAGGGCGAGTCGTCCTGCAGCTCTGCCTGCTCTTCCCGTGGCGCGGGGTGGGGTGCTGACAGTCCAGGGTGGCTGCGCTGGCGCTGGGACCCACCTTCGCCGGGCTGGGCGAGGTTTCCGCAACTGCTGGCGGGGAGGGGGAAGTAGTGACGATCCCCTTTTGGCAAAAGAGGATCCGATGATTATTTATAAACTTGCCATAAGGGGGCCTGGTGCTTTCCACATCAGCAAAGAGCCGCTGGAGTGTGCAGGGGGAGCCAGCTGACTTTGAACTGTCAGCTACTATTTTTGACTCTTAAAGAACTCAGCGCTGGAAATGAGCCATGGTTCATGTCCTGCGTTGCAGTTCTCCAAATATAGATGCTGTAAAGCCACTGGCTCCGTTTACGTTTCCACGTATGAAACCAGAGGAGAGGATTTTCAAGCATTCAGACTAGAAAAATTAAATTGTGCAACGAGGTTCTGGTTAAATTATGACAGACTGTCTGGGAAGGAGACTAATTGTTTGCTAGAGCTTTAGATGTTAAACTAAAAGCCACCCTAGGTCCTGCCACTAAATTGGTGGAAAACTCATCCACTGAATTTAGACAAAGTTTCTGAGCATCCTCTAAGTGACCGGCCTTCGCAAACCCTGGAAAAGCTTAGCTTTATTAGCAAGTGTGGCATGAAATCTATTATAAGTGCTTGGCCATAATGCAGGTGATGAGTTCAGATCAGTTCACCGTCTCTGGAAAGATAGATGTGTAGAAACCCATTACAGCCATGGAGACAAGGAGGGGAAACGGGCATTAATAATGTAATTATCTGCCTGAGAGCTTGTCTAATAGATCTGGGAGCAGAAGGCTTCTCTCTCCTGAGTGATTGCTGGTGAATCCTCATTCTCAGAGGAGGAGAAAATGGGATTACCACCCTGCTGTCCATGCTGTGCTGGGTGTCCTAAGGGGATGCAGGGTCAGGCCATAGACCTACCATCTCTTCCCCTGTTGGGCCTGAGGCATGGGTCAAATCCATCCCCGGCCACTATGAAGGACAGGAAAAGTGTGACCTGATCCCCATGAAGCTTCCCTGTGGCCTGGGGGACGCGTAGGCAGAGGTCTGAGTCCGGATGGACCATGCAGAGGTGGGCACTGGTGGCCATCCTTGCTGTTCTCCCCGGCCAGGGCTGGAGGAGGGGGCTCACGGCAGCTGTGGTCTTTGTGACCCTAAATTTCAGGGTTGTTGGTAGGAAATGGGGCATGGCTGTGCCAGCGCTGCCAGGAGAGGTACGGGTGGGTACCTCCCACCCAGAGGTACAGACGGCTCTGGTCAAAGGAGCTGAACCTGATGTGGTCTCCTTGCAGCTTGCTGTGGAAGGCCACTGCTGTCTAAAGCCAACGGAGGAAATTCCTGTGGCCTTCAGGCTTTGCAGCTGTTCATCCATGCCTTGCAAAGCCCTGGCACCACAAAGCCCTGCTGCAGGTCTGCCAGGGATGGGGTCTTACCCACTTGAGTGCTTTGTTCTCAGCTCCAGCAGAGCTGGAGAGGACCTCCCTCCTTCTGGGAGGGCTTGAGAAGGCTCTTCCTGAAGCCCTCCACCACCCTGCACCTCCTCCCGGGGTGATGCAGCTTGGCAAAGCTGAGGGTCTCCAGTTCTGGAGCCTGACCAACAGCAATGCTGGACCTGAACCAGCGGGTGCCAGGGGCAGGACCACTGGGTGCTGTTGGGTGGCAGAGCCGGGCAGCGGTGCCCTGAGAGCCAGGGAGGAGGGCGGGGGCTGGTCTCCACTACGACTTCAGCTGTGGCTCAGGGGAGCTGGGGAGTGGAGGTAAGGGCCAGAAGAGATGCACGAGGTCAGTTGGGTCTGTTGTGCAGCGGCAGGGCAGGATGCATCCCCAGCACCTTCTCCACACTGCTTGGAAACACGCCCTGAAGTCTGGCTGAGTTTGCCCATATGGTATTTCAGCCATCACAGAGGCACCAAAAGGCCCTCAACAGCTCCCCTCCATCCTCGGTGTGTCCATCACATCCACGGGTAACTTCTGATAGCTGCATAAGCCCAGCATGGGAGAGATGTGGTTTGAGCCTCTCAGGGTTTGACCCAACTTTTCCATCACTCTCTCCAGCCTCAGCATCACTTTTATCCCTTTTCTCTCATCCCTCCCACCCTAGAGCTGCTGTCCCCGTGGGGTGGAGAGGGTAGGCTCAGCCTCGAGGGCTGTGCCTTCCACGTCTCCTGCAGCTTTTTGCAAAGCCCTGCATTGAAGAGCTGACCACGAGCATGCACCAGCACCCATCCCAGCTTGTCTGCAGGGCTGGGGCCGAATGCACAGACCCGCAGGAACAGATTTTAGGTATCATTTGCCCCACTGGCCTATCAAAGCAAGACTAAAGCGTGTTCTTAAGATCAGGCTCTAAAGTGGTGATGCATTATTGCTTGCGTCGGTGCAAGCAGCTGAATGCAGCTGTCCTTCACTTCCCAAGCACGTTCTCCGGGCCAAAATCAGTGCAGATGCTGCAGAAACCGTTGCCTCCATTTTTCCAAATTCCTCATGTGGACAATTGCCACTGTATTTTCTGCTGTCTGTAGGTGACCGGCGTGGCTGCATGCCTGTTCTCTGTCCCACCAGCATCCGCAGACAATTGTTGTGCTCTCTTTGCATGGGCCGGGGCAGTGGGAGTTGGCTCTCGTGCTTAGAGAATGGAAACTGCACGAGCGGCGCGTTAATGAAACGTATTCCCACTTCTGCACTTTCCCAGAACAAAGGAGCAGTGTCAAGTGGAATTACAGCTCAAATATCACGGTGGTTAAATGTAGGTGGTCCCGAGGTCCGTGCAGGGGATTTGGAACTCGGCTCCAACAACAGCCCTGTGACTGTATAATAGAACTGCTGGGATTGACTGAAAGAGCTTGTTTTTGGGCAGAAATAGAGGTGGCTTTGTGTTAGCTCTGGGCAGTCCCCAGTGCTGATGGGTGGTTTTTGCAACAAAGCTAAAATGCTGCTTACCGGAGCTGGGCCCGGCCGGCCGGCCCTCGGGGACCTGCGCTGGCCCGTGGCTGGCGAGGGCGGATGCCAGGAGCTGGGGAAGAGGGATGAGCTGTGGGCGCAGCAGGGTTTGCAGAGAGCAGGGTTTGCAGTTGAGCTCCTCACGCAGCCCCGGAGGAGGACGGGGGATCGCAGGGCTCAGAGCCTGCCCGGCCAGAGCATCCTTGGCCCCCAGCTGCGCTTGCCTGGGCAGGCGATAAAGAAACTTTTGTGCTTTAAAAAAAAATGGGGTTTGTATCTGACCTCTTGCAGCACCTCTGGTAGGGTGGTTCAGGCTACGGTCCGTGTTTTAAGTAAGCTACCCAAGGGAGTGGGGTTGGTCCGGAGCAGCAGCCTGGAGCTGGGGGATGCCCGATGCTTGCCTGAGGGATGGGTTAGCCCAGGCGATGCTCCAGCTTTGCTTGCTCAGAGACTGGCAGAGATATCCCCACGCACCTGCAGCCAGGGCAGAGCCCACAGCATCACACCCCCGCAAATCATACCATAGTTTTCCAGGAGACAGGATACAAGGGGGCAATAATAAAAAGTTTCCCGTGCCGGCGTTGGGTATTACCCTCTCCGGCTCTGGGTTTCCAGCAGGGAACTGCTCCGTGCGTGGCATCGCTAACCCCTTCCTATGTGCGCTTCCCCGGCAGGGCTCTGCGTGATGAGCGGTGCGGCCATCTTCACAGTGAGGCACACGGACTGGCACCAAGCCTCGGAAAACACTTCCTACGGCTTCGCCTATATCCTGGCGTGGCTGGCCTTCCCCCTGGCCCTCGCCAGCGGCATCGTCTACGTCATCCTACGGAAGCGCGAGTGATGCCGCAGGAGGTGGCGTGGCGTGACAAGGGCACTCATGACGTCCACGGAGGAGACGGAGGCGGGGGAAAATAGACGAGAAAACGGAAAAGAAAATTAACCAAAAAAAAAAAAAAGAAAAAAAAAAGTAAAGGAAAAAACCCTCCCACCAAAACCAAACCCAACCGACCCCAAAAGGAAACACTCAAAAGGGTTACTTGTTAATTGAAGATGTATATAGTATCTATGGTTTAAAAAACCTATTTATAACACTTTTTACATATATGTACATAGTATTGTTTGCTTTTGTTGACCATATGCTATGTTTTAAAGCCTAAAGCAAGTGCCTAAGGAACTATTACTCCTAACAGTGTAACAAGAGCGCGGTGATTTTTCTCTCATGCAAAATCCTCTCTGACCTGAACTCTCCTTCCCCACCCCAGCCCATATCGAACCATCAGAAAACCCCAGCTCTGACTGGTTTTAGGCTGGCGTAAATTGGAGTTACACCTGTTTATGCCAGGCGGAGGGTTGGTCCCTGCTCCTGCCACATGCTGTGATCCTGGTAACCGAAGCGCACGTCCAGATCTGACGGGAGGCGCTTCCGAAAGGTTTGAAGGATTTCAGAGCAAAGGCTTTGATTGCCCCAAGTGCCTAAATGACTTATGTGCCTAAGTCCCATTGCCTTGCCACCACACCCGCTGGGAATTTGGGCTTTTAAATCACTTAGGTTGAATTGCAGCCCAGCGCGGGCTGTCCTCCTTTGCCCGCGTGGGCTCTGGGGGTGCCCCCGGTGCCTGTGCCGGTGGGGCTGGGGTGTGTGCCGTGCCGTGCCGAGCCGAGCTGCCGGGGCACTGATGCTCCCAACCGTGAAACGTGCTTTATCCTTGCCGTGGAGCTAAACTACCGATGAGAAAGAAGCAAACCCAGTATATCTATGAAATCAAATACCAGATGTATGAAATGGTGCTATCTATTTACCATTCCTTATATTGCTAGCCATTTAACCTTATTCACTGGAAATTCAGTTAACAATCTTGAGGTAAACAACAAAGCTAGAAATGAGAAATAATTCTGTGTAATATAAATGAGCTATAACTGCTTTTGTACTTGGATTTGCTCTTACTATTATTTTTAATAAAGCATTTATAACTGAGGTTCCTTTTTTCCCCCCGCTGTGGTCAAGAGGAACAGAAACAGCTCTGGGTGCAGCCCAGCTGCTCTTCGCTGCCGGAGCGAGATGTCTGTCCTCTGTCTGTGCGTCAGCGATGTGTCTGGCCATGAATTGAACGGGCACCTGCGCAGAACCCAGGCTGCCTTCTGAGGACTCCAGACACTGTGTTGCTGTTGTCGTTTTTGTTTCATTTTGGGGTTTTTTTTTTGGTTCTTTTTTTTTTTTTTTTTTGCTTTGCTTTTCTGATTTTATACCGACTGTGTGGACTAAGAAGCAATGAAATAAAAGTCAGAATAACTCAGTTGCTTCTGCTTTTTGGCGTTTTTGCAGGTTAGAGCCAGGCTGCGCTCCACCAGTCTGCTTGCACGGCCATCCCACGGAAGGTCTCCATGATGCCGTGTAGCAGATTTGTGGGGTAATTCATGCCGCTGAGAGAGGCTCTGAGCTCGCTGAGCTGTCTGCGTGGCAGATGTACCTGTGCCAGAGGGGTAAGACTGCACCAGAGTCAGTGCCAGGGCCAGGAATTGAGCTCGGGGCCCCGTGCCATAGTGCTGGTTCGTGCTCATCTTTCTGCCTTTGTCCTAAGATGCTCCGGCGATGTGACCACCAAGCCCCTAAAGACAGCAGCCAGGCAGCAGCTGGCAGGACCGCACTTATCCCCTCCCAGTCTCTTGAGCAGGGATGGTTCAGGTCAGCACCAGCTGCCCCGGGGGGGGATCCCGGGGGGATCCAGCCGGCTCTGCCACCCGGCACAAACAGCAGAAGCCTTTCGGTCCTGTGCGCCAAATCACCCAGAGCCTGGGGGTGCAATTACGGCTGGGGGGGATTAGCACATTGTGCACAGTATGTGCAGCCTTAACGGCTGGTGTGGAACCGTTCACACTTCCATTTGCTCATTCATTTGACTATTAAACATCCGAGCTGATGAAGCAACTGGTGCTGGCAGAAACACAATGGCTCTTGGAACGCCGGGTGCTGAGGCCAGTTATTAACATCAGGCCAGATCCTGAAGCCCTCAACCCAGCCACATCCCAAAGGAAAGGAGCAGGAGTTGCCTCACACCTCGGCCGCTCAATGCAGAGCCTGGGCAGCACAGTGTGACCACCCCGGGGGGTCTCGCTTGACCATGGGGGCTCCTGGTTGTGGTTTTCCAGCTAGGAGTATTTCCTCATGTGCTCATTTTGCTGAGCTGTGACTAAGCTCAGGAGGGTATATCTCGCCTGCTGAGGCAGCACTCATGCCACCACGACCTGCAGCGCTGGGCCACATGGTCATCCCGGGTCCAGCCGAGCTTGGCACCGCGTACCTGGCAAAGGGGGCATAAATTTCCCTTCTGAGGAGCAGGTAGGAACACAGGTGGGTTTTTTTTTCCCCTCCTATAAGAAAACTAAAGATGCTTTTTTCCACTTTGGATCAACGCTCAGAAGGCACAAAAAAGCTGACTGCTTCATTTTTGCCTCTCAGCGCCGTGCTCTTCGTCCATCCAAGGTGTAAACAAGTGAGCGGCGTCAGTTCGTATCGACATCTCAGTGTTGCATAGTTGCTTCATCTCGGGGACGCATTTTTGAAAGCATGCAAAGCAAGATGACTTTTGAATTGGAAACAACGCGAAGGTTTGAATCCCTTTTGGAAAGGGTCCAAAGGGGAACTCCCACCGATTCGCGCTAGAGTTGACCTGTGTCGTGTGTGTGTGTGTCGTGTCCCCCCCCCAACCTGTCTCATTTGG
>NW_008824010.1:216782-217869 GCF_000699105.1 Pygoscelis adeliae
TGAGATTCTTAAGGCGCATGGTCAGAGTCTCCCACTGGGTGACAATAGGGACAGGGCTGAAGTGATGTCTCCCGGGGTGGGAGCATCACCTATTCCCTGTGGCTGGCCGGTGGGTGATGGGACGCAAGCTCCCAGCCTTGCCTTAGCAGGATGGAGGGCTGCTCCCCACTCCCCCAGGCATCTCTTACTGCCCACTGGGAACAGCTGGGTTAAAGTGCAAATAATTAATAAAAATGCAGGGAGCTCCAGAGGTCTCTAGTCCTGTCTCCTGCTTGGGGTGGGACCATCATCAAAGCTAGGCTGGGCTTAGTTTGGGACCATCACCAAAGCTAGACTGGGCTGGGCTTTGTTTAGCCAAGCCTTGAAAACCTCCAAGTGTGGATAGTCCCCAACACTCCCCTCCCAGTGAAAAAGCCTTTCCTAAACACCAGCCTGAACGTCCCAGGCCTCAGTCTGCCCCTCATTACATCAAATGGCCACGGTGACCGTCCCCTAAACCCCAGCCCAGGAACCCAGCTCCACGAGGGATGTGGGGACCACCGGCACTCGGGCTGGAGGTACATCATCACCCACGTTGGGTGCTCCATTCCCCACACATGGCTCTTCCAGCTCACAAGAGGACAGAAGACATTAAGGCAGGACCCAGCATTTCTGCCCGATCAGCTGCAAGCACACTTAGAGCTAAATGAGACTCAAAAATTTCAGTGCACCCTGGGGCTATGGCCCAATTAAAATCAAGGCAGCTCATAAACCACCTAGCTGAACAACACAGCAGCAGTATGGTACGAAGTGGCAGAGGGGTGAAAAAAATATTAGGGAAGTTTCTTTAATGTGTGTTGTATCATAAAAGCAATTGTTTAAATGGCTTTTCTAGTGCTCTCAGCAGTAAATACTTCTGAAAAACGCGCTGAGCAAATCTCATCTTCCTCTTTCATTTACTGCCTTGTAAATTGAAAAATTATGGTAGGAATAAAAATCCTCGGTGCCTGGGAGCAGCTCTTTTGTTCGCAGCCCCCTTTCCCCGCTCGGCCCGTTGTGGTTCCTGGATGCGGCCGGGCGGTGGCAGCTCGGAGCCGTGCTGCCCGGA
>NW_008824010.1:217971-238774 GCF_000699105.1 Pygoscelis adeliae
TGCAGGCAGGAGCGGCTAAGCCTGGGAGAGAGCGGTTTGCAACGCAGCTGGGTTTCCCTGCAGCCCTGAGCAGGCAGAGAGTGCTTGGGCTGGGCTTGGCCACGCTGCAGATCCAGGTAAGAAGGGCCGGGGTGTCAACCAGCTGTCCTTGAGCAAGGCGTCAACCAGATCTCCTTGGCTGGGGTGTCAGCCAGGTCTCCTTACAAAGCTCGCGGCAGCGCTCCCTTCCCGGGCACCCCTCCGGGGCACGTTGGCCATTGCTGCTCTTTGGCGGCAGTTCTGAAGCCCTCTTCCTTCTGGCACCAACACGGCCTTTGCACATATAGATAAGGCAGGTGCTAGCATGCTGACTGCACTTGGGAAACCCAGCTGCTACAGCCATCGCTAAGTGCCAGCTAATTAGTTAATTCTGGCTTGACTTCGTTGGTCAATGTTGCATTCATACAGGGAAGGTTTCCTTCAGAGCATAGTGGCTGAAACGTAGCAAGAGGCTTTAGCCTGTCAAAATGAACAAGTCAGCTCATTCAAGAGTGCCTCAGCCAGGGAGTGCTCAGATGTAGACACGTGAAGATGAACCGAGTGGGAGCGAGCACGGTTCTTTGTGGAGACCCAGGCTCTTGGGGTCATCTCAAAGTCAGCTGAAGATGCTCCAGTCCCTTCTCTTGGCTGGAATCTGCTAATGAACGAGGAAGACACCTGAAGCAAATTGAGCATTTGTGACTGTAAGTCCGTGTCAAGGGCCAATACCTTGCAGAGAGCGTCAGACAAATGACATGACAAACTCAAGCCAATTAGCAAAGTGGCAAAGTTTGTTAGCAACATGCAATTAATTACTCTATATAACCTGCATGGAGGAAGCAATACGGGCAAGTGACCCTGGCACTGTAAATCAAACAGCCCTGATACAAATCACTGTTTTCAGTTTCTTTTCTACCTTGGCTGCTTAGTCTTTTTTTATTAACTAAATAAGATGAACCACATCCACGTTCATTTTATTGCTGCCATTCAGCAAGAACTGAGGTGGGTGGCAATTTTTTTTCCATCGTTTTTATGTTTTTATGCGACACAAATAATGTCAGATAACCTGTCCTGGATGGGAGGGCTCTGGAACTGCCTACTTCAGCCCTGTTCAAGACTAGCAGAAGGAGAGACTCAAATCGCATGTGATTTGAGCAGGTTTTGTTGCTACTTTGTAATCAGGTTAATTAAAACAAATGTTATAATGACACCACCACTACCACTCAGTTTTGAATAAAGCCATCCACTACATATCTCCCCTGCCAAACTCTCCCAAGCACAGGGGTGCTGAGGGCTGGGTTTTCCCCGAGTGGGTTGGAGCTGGGATATGGTTAGTGAATGTATATTTAGATCCGTTCAGGACTTGGCTGGAGCAGTCTCAGCCCGCTTTCAGAGTCTAGCAACACTTCTTCTTTTGCATCCATTACCCATCCCCTGAGCCCTCCCATCCCTCCGCCACCCTCATCCTCCAACCTGCCCTCAAACCTCTCCCTCCCGTCTCTGCCCTCCGGCACTGACCCTGCGGCCTTCCTATTCTCACTTGGTCAACTTTTTCCCCTGTAATTATTTAACGTGATTATTGATGCTTCCCTGAACACAGCCTCTTTGTGTGGTGATTTATGGAGCGCTTCCTCTGCCGCAGACCCCCTCTCCCCTCCCGGGGATGGGCCGATCAGGGGCTGCAGTCAGGAGATGCCACTTTAGCCCAGGTGCTGAGCACCGAGTCAGCGTGTGCAAGCGCTGCAAGCCTTGAAGTCAGGAGGGGCCTGAGATGCTGCAGAGACACCCAGGAGTGTTTAGTGGGTCTAACCCTGATTCCAGCCAAGGATGATCTATACTGGGGCTGAAAGTGTACAGCTCTGGGGATGCTCCCGCAGGATCTGTCCCTGGTGTGGTTTTGCACCCCTTAGCCCTCGCTGTGTCTGGCATTGCCTCCACCCAAGGAGGTGCTGCCTCTTCCCGGGAGTGGGATGGAGAAAGGGTGGCTGCAATTGCCCAAAGCTGCAGAAAGATGCTCAGAGCTGGGCTGGAAGCCAGCAGAGCTCCTGGGCTCTGGGCTCTGCCTTGTCCACAGCGTAGGAGGGAGCAGGTCGGTGGTTGCACTCCAGGACCCGGTCCTCCCACTTTCCTCCCTGCCCGCCAAGGGCCATCCTGCTCCGAGGCCCACAGCCCCGTGGCTGCTCACTTGGGTTTACATTCTCCCTAAGCCTCCCAGCATTAACAAGCCACTTCTCCTCGGACTGATGAAAAGTTAAAAGCACCGAGTTGTCCCTGGTTTATTCGCTTCCTGAGGGATAATTCAACATCTTTAACTTTCCCCAAAGGGCGTGCCTTCCTGGGGGAATCTTCGGCTAGCTCTTTGCAAGATGGTTTTATTGCTCCTCTGCAGGCACAGGGTGGAAAGAGGCTTTATTTTAAAGTGCTTTAACAGCTTCATTTCAGCCTTTGTCAGTTGTGTTTCCTTTCATATATACTTTTTTGGCTTTCATTTCCCAGGGCTCCCTCTTATCTGCCTTTGGAGACAGCCCTTGTAAAAAAAAAAAAAAAAAAAAGAAAATCAAACCCCAAAGCACTCTCCCTGGGATGCTTTCAAGAGAAAGGCTCCTGCCCCCTTTCAAACCTTTTTTGAGAAAAATAGATCCTAACCCTGTGTACGCCACAGCCTACAGGAAAGTCTTTGAAGTAAATTAAACCAAATTAGTGTCTATGATATAGATGAGCAGAGCAGCTCCCGCTGTGTCGCTGGTCTGGCCCTTTGCGTAATCTTTAACCCCTCTCCCTTGCTCTGCACTCGCCTCTAATTGACCGTGAAGCACCTGGGGGTGATTTGGAGGCGATTCCATCTGCCCTCGGTGCAGGGCAGGATTTCCTACCGCCCGCACCAAGGGGATGGGGAGTATTTAATAGGCCTGGGAGTAAGCTGGGATAATGAATTACTTTCCACCTCCCCTTCCAGTATCTAATTTTTATTTTTTTTTCCCTTCCTTCTCGCCTATTCCCCCTTAATGAGAGACCCCCGGCACCCCCGGCCGTGCTGGTGGAGCTGGAGCTGCACCTGACCCCTTTGCAGCCAAGGAGCAGGTGGAGCAGGAGGATCCTGAGCCCTGACGGTTGTTAAAGCTCTGCAGGGTGTGCTTTCCCCGTGCCCCGCGCAGCCCTTTGTGTGCCTGACCCGGGACCTGACCGAATTTGGCCATGAACTGGGGTGAGGTATGGTGGTGTTTAACTTGGTTGAAAAAGGTGGTGGTTTGGTGGGTGGGTGGTTTTGTGTGTGTGTGAGAGAGAAATGAGTGTTGGGGGGATTTGAGCCTCCTTTGGCCCCTGTGTCACGCTGGGAAGGCAGCACGTGGCCTTGCAGGCTGCAAGCTGGGCAGGCTCACAGCCAGGCAATTGAGAGGTACCTGTGTCAAGGGATAATTCCATGTGCAAAATATATGCATGCACGTGCAAGGAAAGCATTGCATGTGCAAATAACCCACTGGTGGCAGGAGGTAACTGTGTATTTGATTTATCCTTCAGCAGCTGAAGAGGCCCGTGCTTTGGTGCTTGAGCTGGGAGAGTTGTGCTGTGGGCTGGCTCCAGTCACCACGGGGAGCCTTACCTGGCCTCCAGCTGCTGCCCCAAAAATGCACTGTTCTCCTGGACGTCCTGAGTCCCATCCCCCAGCTCTGGCTGGATGTCTCAGGCACCGGGATGAGCCTCGAGTCCGCACTGAGCTCTGGGTGTCTGCTGGTCATGGTCTGTTGGCTGCTTGTCCAGGGACATTCAGTGCCCTTTGAAGGATGGCTGCAGGACTGGTCCCTCCCAGGCAGGGAGCAAACACCGGGGCTGAGCTCCGCCTGGGTGCTCCTGGCAGGTTTAGCTCATGGTCCTTTAGGCAGGATCTGTGCCAGAGAGAAGTTTGCGCTGCATTAGGTGCTTCCCACGCCTGCCCCTGAGGCCTGTTGGGATGCCCCTGAGCCACTGACAACTTTTCGGGGTTTACTAGAGTGCTCCTTTAGAAACCTGCAGCAGCCGGGTCACCCAGCCCTTTTCCTGACAGGTCTTGGAGCAAACCTTGGGGGCCCCCTTGGGACAACTGTCACTGTGCTGAGACGTCTTCCTGCAGTGGCAATAGCCTCCGAAGAGCTTTGAGCTCAGATGGTGGCACGAGCTGCGTTTCTTCTGGCAGGGAGTGACCAGAAGTGTCTGGACATGGCCAGTGAAGGGATGGGAACACAAGCATGACATTTTTTTGTTAATACCAAAGGGCTGCATGACTTAATGTCCTGGACTAGCAGAGGATGCTCCACAGTCCTGCAGCGGCCTGGGAGCATTACCTCTGGGGCTGTTCTTGCCCGGCAGCGTACGTGGCAATTATTTCGGTGCCTGCAAGCGTTCATGTGGACAGAGGTTTCAGAAGGGGCTGCATATTTTATAAGTGTGGCTATAAATAAATCACAGCCAAATGAAATCATGAAGCAAAAATAAAATCCCATGAAGCTGACAGGCAAACAAACAAAATCCCTGATCCCTGGAAACGTGCGGGAGAGGGCGATAGCTTCTTACAGCAGGCTGCTGGGTTCGGGTCCTAGGGAGCTCCTGTGCTGAGAGAGCTCATCTTGGAGTGGAGCTGAGCATCCACATGGTCTTGTGGATTGGTTTGACTGAGTCAACTTGAAAACAGTGCCTTGCAATGCATTTCTGCGGGCAAGCTGGTGCTGCCTCAGTTTCCCTACCTGCAAAGCACAGGTAGGAAGCCGTGTGTACCTGCCAGCCTGCGTTGCACGGTGGGAGACTGGGATTGTCCTCTGGGATCTCTGCATGGGGGAGGCAAAGGGTGTCATGAGGCTGACCCAGGGTCCTGCGCAATGTGCAAGCCACCCATTGCATTGAGCCATCACCGCACCGAAGAAGCACCCATAGCATCCTCCTCCTCTTCCTCCTCTGGGCTGGCTGAATAAAGCCAAACCCAAGCGTTTGGCTTTGCTTATTATGTATAAGGATTCACAGGCAGGACCAATTTTTCTTTAAAGCGTCAACTTTCCGGCTCTAGGCTGTGGATTCACTTCGATGCAGACCAGCTCAGACTGACGCTTAGTGGTCAGCACAGCATGTGGGGTTGTTTGGGGGATGTGGAATTAGTCCATTTGCAGAATGGATTTGTGCCCACCAGAGGCCTGGTGCTCAGCCCTTGCTGGGGCTCTGTGGGGGACTCGCACGGATGATTTCCTCCAGTCCTGGGCTTCTCTGACTAACGCCTGGAAAAATCAAATGGTCCCACAATGGGGCTTAATTCAGGGCAAAAGGAAGAGCCGATAAATCTCTATGAATGTAAACGATGTCATCTTTAAACGAGGCTGTGTAGTGGGTGAAGCTATTACGGGGAGGGCAGGCGGCTTCACGCTGTAAGGTCAGACTGGGTTATCTGATGCCCTCCGGGGCTGGGGAGCAGTCTGTCTGAGCAAGTTAATATCCCTTGCCCTTTCCCACCAGCTTTGTAACATCAGGCATGGTGCAAGACCTCCCCTGCATGGAAAACCTGAGCTTGTACCTAGGAAAATGCAAGGGGAGGCTTTTTAGCTGCGAATCAGAGCAACAAAAATGAAATTCTTATTGCTGGGGGTGGTAGGAGTAATTATTTGCCGTCCCTGTTACGGTTTAAGTGGTCTTACTGAACGCTTCAAGTGCTCAGAGGAAAGAGATGAGGGGAGAAAGCAAAGGACAAGAATAAGAAAGAGTGGCATTTTAATGTGGCTTTGCAGGGTTTCCTGATGCGCCAGGGTGACCAGTTACTCACTCCATGTTTTTGATCTTCACGTGCAGACGTGCAGTGCTGTTCGTGGCTGGGCATCCTGCTTGTTTTTCTGAAGCGCTCTCTGTGCTTCCCACACCTCCTCAGCCCGTCTCTTCCAGCCCAAACGAGTCTCAAACCTACCTCTTACCACCAAGACAAGTAGATTCAACTCCTTCAGTCTATCAGTAACTGTGATGAGCGACCAGAGCTGACCTAGCATAGGTCCAGGCATTCAGCCAGAGCTTCATCCCACCAGGATAGCAAGATTCCTCTATCTGTTGCATCCCAAACAGGGGTCTCATAGATGCATTTACCTGAATTCAAACAGCCATGGCTGTTCTCTGAAAAGAGTAGCACAGATTCAATATTTCCTCCCTTTCTGAGAGGCAAAATCTGGGGTAACTCAACTTCTGGAGGCCATGCTAACAGCAAAAGGGAGTTGGACTGACCTGAGGGCAGCGCTGTGTAAACCTCTGCCCTCCTCTCCCATGCAGTGCAGGTGTGCTGGAATTTGGAGACTCGGGTGCTGTTCCTGGGATGTCAGAGCATGGCCTGCGCCCCTGGACCAGCAAAAGCATAAGGTATGGCTCGCATTGCAAAAAGCAGAGTGACAGCAATTGCTGCAGAGCTGGTCTTCCCCAGGGTTGTACGTGCGTTTGGATCCTGGTTGCTCCCCTCTGCGAACAGCCCCCAGGTGCTTTGCCTTTAGGCCTGGAGTTGTTGTACCACCCAGGTGGGCACCGTGACTGCGGATGGGGATTTAGGAGGACTGGACTGGGATCTCAGCCTCCTGTCCGCTGTACCTTGCGGTGTCCCCTTGGCTTTCCCAGTGCTGCTTGGGCAGGCAGGACTGTCTCCAGCTGTGCATGGTCCCATCGAAATGCTGCAGCTCCGGCCAGGGACCTGGCAGCAGGGCAAGAGCATCTGGCAAGCAGGCACCGCGGCATGGCACTTCACACCATGGAAATCAGGTGAGGAGGCAGGTTGGTGACGACGGCAAACTGCAGCAGAGCAGGGAATCCAGCGGGACCGACCCTCTCCCTTGTTCTTTGTTTTATGGGCTACAGTCTTATTATAAATAATAAATGGGGTGGGCAGCGGGTGAAGCAAGAGGATAAATGACTTGCCCAGGGTGGCACCGGTTCCCCGTTAAACAGCTGTTTGGAGGACCCCAGTGCCCTCAGTCAACATCTCGGGGACCGGGGCGGTGCTTCCCTCGCTGCCTCCTGGGGACGGCTGGATCTCAGCAGTGCCCTCCAAAACCTGAAAAGGGATGCTGAGGTGGTGGGGAGAAAGGCCGAGGAAGGGTGGGGAACCCCGAGTGCTTAAATATTCTAATCACTCTATCTTCTGGGAGATAATACTTTTAATTTTCGTCACACAAAGAATATGTCCTGAACCAGAAGGGGTTTGCCTAATTCATCATGCTTGCTTTCCACACAATACCAGGGCTGACAAGCATAACATTTTAAAATGAGAGAAGTGGACATAATTAATGCTCATGAATTGCAAACGCTTCTTTATTAAAGGGCTTTCGCTTGCCCCTGGACCATCTGCTTCATATCACTGGGCCGGGGTCCTGAGGCTATAATAACTTGCAGCTTTAATAATTTTACCTCTTAATTAAAGCTCATCCCAAAGTGCAGGAGCACAGACACGTCCCCAGCCCAGATTTGATTTTTAACCGAGGAAACCTTGAGGGATGGGTAATAGAATTTGCATCCTTTCCTTTGAAGCATCTCTCCGATGAGGGCTGTGGCCCTGCGCGAGACATCCCCGTGCTGATGCTGGCTGGGGGGGTGCGTGAACCTGCTGCCCGGGGAGGACCATGGGGCCAGCGTCCTCCAAGATTGTGGGCTTTCTAGGGACTGGCGGTCTGAGCTGTGGACCTCTGCTCCTCCCGTGATGGCCATGGACCCAGCACATGGGGTGCAGAGCAAAGGGGTTGCTGCTGCTCCCCTGTCCCCCAAGGGTTGTAAAGCCCTGGGTAGTGGGGCTGGCGTGGGGTGGGAGACCTCTGAGGACCAGCCCATGCCTGGATCCTGCAGGGCTTCGGAGAGGCCACGCTAAGGCATTAGACAAGCTCCTGCCTAAGCAATAGGAGGGATGACGGCATTTTTACCCCGCAAGGGGATCCCAAGCCCATATGCCTCAGTGCTGGGTTAAATAAAGCCTGGGGCTGTACAGGGGAGATGGTCCCGGGCTTTACCTGGTGCCACTGGAGCCTTGGGGTGCCCCATGCAGTGGACCCCGAACCCTTCCAAGGGCTGCAGTAAAGCTGACACCATCTGCATCTGCTCTCCCCACAGAGTCGGGTGACCTTTCGGAGGGGCTGCGCTCCATTTAGATGGGATGAGTTGACAGTGCGTGAAATACAGTGGATTAATTCACACTTCATTGTTGCGAGACATGAGGCCGAAGGTCGAGGTCCATTAAGAAAACTAGGTATGAATTAATGCCCTGTAATTCACACATCATAGGCCTTCATATGGACAGAACGTTTTATTCTAGAATGTTGTTTTAATTATTTATGTGTTAATTGATTGCTATAGAACTGGATTCAGCAAAGGTGCATTAATGAGGAAAAGTTTGGTTTTTGAATGACACTTTGCTTGTCCAAATTGAAAAATCAGTAAATAACCTAAGATCCAGAGAGACATCTTGATTTTTTTTAATTTTTTTTTTTTTAATTTCACTACTGGCTGAAATGCCGAGTAAGCCAGAGACAACTCTATCAGAGTGATCTGCTTAAATCCATCAGCCTTGGAAAGACAGAGCCACGTTCAAGGTGGGAGAGGTGGAAACACTGGGCCAGGTAGCAGGAAAAAATGCAAAGAGATTGCAAACAGCCATTGCACAGCCTCTTCCCCTCTGTGTCTCCCCTAGCTGTGCCTGACCGCAGCTGGGCCTGGGGCGCCGAGGGTCCCTTCTGCACCCAGCAGCAATGTAAATGCTCCCCACGCACACAGCGCTGGGTGACCGCCTGGAAGGGCTTCAGATCTAATGCCTGCGCGAGACAGTTACTGTCCTGATGTGGGTTTGGTCCTTGAGAGCCTGGGCCCAGGATTATTTATTTTTTGCTAACAGCGAGCAGTTACCCCATCCTGCCGAAAGCTGGGCACACCCGGAGCGGGAAGGGGCTGCGGGGGTCTGTGACGCTGCAGGCAGCAAATACTCATCGTCTGCAGCAGTGTCAAGCGGCTTGAATACCAACTACAATCAATTGAATGGTGCCTTTTCTTTACATTGTTGGAAGTTCAGAGAAAAACATTTATTTTAGTTGTTGCAACAGTTTCCTTTTGTTTTTGCTTTACTGACCAAAGCAGCCGGTTTTCAAAAACTTTTTCAGGACCAATCTTCTGGTTTTGGTTACAGAAAACAAAACAAAGAGCTGCTTTTCTGTGACCAACATTTACTTTAAGGAAAATTCTTGCTTTTAATGAAAAAATTGGAACAAATGATTAATCATGGTTTGTTTTTTTTTTTTTCCCCACTGCAAAAATTTTAATTTTCAGTGACATGTCTCCAGCCAAATTTCCATTTTGATGGCAAGCACGAAGCCAGCTCTGCCGTTGAGTGTCTGTCTGCCTGGGCTCACCCAGGAAATTAGGCAACGTCTGGGTTCAATCTGTGACACTGCAGGTTGCTTGGCTCAGCAGGGTGCAAGCAATTACACAAGGGAGAGCCTGCGCCTGCTTGCTCCAATTAAAAATATCTGCCCATACGGTGCAGCACGCTGAAGCTGAGCGCACAGGAGCACGGCTCGCCGGGGAAAGCACACGTGGGCGAGTAAGTGTGGCACAGCGCTGAACCAGGCTGCAGTTCAGAAATCCATTTATTTGTTATAACTATTTTTTTCCCCTCAAAGGGAATCCCCCTCGAAAGGGGGTGGACAAAAGACCTGTTTCCTTCCCGTGCTTGGATTGCTTGCTTCCTTTGCCGGTGGCACAGGAGCAGGGATTCGCAGCAGCTGACTTCTTCTGGGCTCCTCCTGGGCTTTTGAAGGCTCATGCATTATGGATGGAGCTGGGCGGGAAGGGCTGCCCCCCACAAGCTGTAAATAAGCCCTGATGTGGGCCTGTATCTGTGTGTATCTCTGAGAAGCTTAAATCAGGCTTCAGGAGAAACCTTCCCATCACATCTCTTTATGCTTTTTATCTCCCGTGATTGTCTGAGACCTTTTGATTGCTGTTGGGCAGAAACTCTCATGGAATAGCGGGGTGACAGTTCCCTCCTCCTGCCCTCGCAGGGGCAAAAGGGGAACGTATCAGCGGGGAAGGGCGGTGGCACAGAGGAACAAGCGCCCTGCGGGGATTTATTTATATTTATTTATTTATTAACCCTGGAGGGCCTCAGAGCTGATGTTTTGCATCCTCCCTCTTCTTTCCCCCTGTGACCTTGGGCATGTCCTGCTGTCTCCAAGATGGGGACACTGCAGCAAGCCCAGGAGCTGTAGGGAGGGCTGGCTCCATCACCTCTGCTTGGGCAAATGGCAGTTATCCAAGCGAGTTTTGGGAGCTGCCTTTTGGGTTGTGTTTTCCAATAACTGGGAGGGCTAAAAATGAGTTTTGTGTGTTTCTGGAAAGCTGAGGTTCTCCAGGAATTACCTGTATCTGGAAGCTGAAGAAAACACTTAGTTTGAGGCCAGTGATAAGCCCACAGTGTTGGATATAGGAGGAGTGGGAGAAGGCTGGGAAAAGGCTGAAGGCTCTGTAGGGAGGAACAACTGCACTGGGATTAGGAGGAAAGGGGTAGATGCAAATACATACTGTAAGGTTCATTTCCAAAATGACTCTGCAGACTGATCCGGAATTAAACCCTGAATTCTACAGAAATGAAGCACCCCCAGTCCTTCAGGCAACCTCCACCCAGTTCAGCAACTCCCCCAAAAGACCGTGCGGCCCAAACGAGCTATTCCCAGGAGCTGCAGGAAGGCTTTCCTAATTTTGCAAAGGGTCTTGGGGCTGCGGGGACGCCCCAGAGGATGGGTACGACAGATGCAGCCGGTCTGTCTCCCGCTGGTGCCTTTCCTCACTTGCACCTGTAGCATCAAGGAGACACCGAAGCCTGCACAAAGGCAGAGCCCGGGCTCTCTGAAGGTTAAACTGCTGCCACGAGAGGGTGCCTGTGTCCTTATAGTCGAGCTCGCAGGGTGCACAAAGAGCGTTCAAAGGAATTAGAGCCAGGTCCTCGGAAATGCTGCGCAGCCGGGGTCTGTGTGTCCTGAGGAGCTGGGAGGGAATTAAAGACCCCAACCAGCTCCGTTGCCTCTTAGCACTCTGCGGAGTCAGTCTGTTAACGTGCAAAAAAAGAAAAGAAAAAAAAAAAATCACTGCCAAGCGCTGGTTTCAGCCTGGTTTAACCCAGCAAACTGCAGCGATACCAAAGGAAAATTCCTTTGACCCCAGTGCCTGCACTCGAGTGGTTTGTACCGAGCAGTTCAGGGGGGTCTCAGTGTGGATATTTTATTCCAAGAAAAAAGTGTGTGTTAATGGGGTGACTGGCACCCGCTGCTAAACGATGCAAACACTGAATAAACAAGAATGCTGGAGCAGAAAGTCCTGCCACATTCTGGAGGGGCTGTTTTCTCCATCCTGCTGTCCGTGCGCTGGTGTATGAGACCGCCCGAGCACGACAAACTCGCAGCATGTGCCGGTGCTCAGAGGCGTTTGGCTTCTCTGTGCAGACCTTGGGCATCACTAACGGACGTTGCAAACAGTCCCGTGCCCACTTCTGCTACGTCCCAGCTCGACATCATGGCCCCAGAAATAGCCTTTGCTGGTTCTAGCAGCCCCATGCTGCGGAGGAGGCACCGGTTTGTGTGATTCCTGCTCACTCTGATGACTCCAGAGTCAGGCCCTGGGAGTGCTGCAATGGTCCCAGCATGTGCTGACCCTGAATTTCATAGGCTGGTAAAACCTAGGGGCTAATCTACAGTTCAGGTGTAATCTTAGTAATTCAGGGGACGAGGAGGACTAATTGGCTTTTCATAACAGCTCTGCTTAAATGTGGAGAGAAGGGACCTTTTTTGCAATTGGCGGGCTGCTGCAGTCCTGGAAGATGCCCTGCATGTGATCGTTCATGGTCACAAGTTGTAAGGGCTCTTCTCAGCAGCAAGCAGCACTTTCCTGATCGTTCAACTTTTCCTTTAAAATGTAGCCTGGAAAGCAAGGGAAATCTAGGAAGAAGAAAGAAAAGAAGCATTTGGCTTTTAAAAAATCTGCAGCGTTTCCCCTGAAAAGTGGTTTGCATTTTTTCCATTGCACAGACTCCTGCACAGCCTCGCTGGCTTGGAGATGACTGGGAGCAGACACGACCATGCTGCGTTCCTGATCTCAAGCTGATGAGAGATGCCTCCTGCGGACTCGGTAGCCTGATTTCCGTGCCAAGTTGCTTTGTTTGTTCTTGTAGTAGCAGGCAAATGGACTCTCGCTCCTCTAGGAAAGAAAAGGTAAAGAAGTGATGCTGGGAGGATGCGGGAGACCCTCTGTGAATGGACTCCAGCCCAAGCAGCCTCACGTATGAGATGAAAATGAGCAGGAAGGGGGTCCCCCGAAGCAAGACACCCCTTTGGGCCTTCAGCTGCCCAATAAACGTAACCCGGTGCTCCAGGGAAGCAATCCGCATGCCAGGGGCTCAGGCAGATCTCACCCTCAGCTCTCAGGAAATTAATGATTTCAGGGCAAAGGCTGAGGGTTTTGGTGGGGTCCATGCTGCGGCTGCAGTGCCAGAGAGTATGGAACAAGGCTGAAAAGGGTCTGTGCAGGACAGGCAGCATGGACAGGAGGTACTTTGTGCAAAAATAGGGAGGGAGAGAGGGAAATGTTTCGCCATCAGATATTTTCTAAAGAAAACTTCCAGATTAAAACCAATATCCCATAATGTTGTCAAAAAAGGGGTATTGCCTATAGACACGTCTCTCATAAAGGATGGAAAAAGGTACCTATCAAAGGAGCTTTTCAGTGAAAAGCCTTCGCCCAGCCCATGCTCACAGCCCGTGGTTCCCCCGCGGGAGCACACCTTGGCAAGGGGGTTTATTTATCCAGCTGGGACGCAGATCCTAAACCTTTATGTCCAGGCCAGGTTGTTTAACCCAAGTGTTTTTTGGTGACTGAAGAATTACAGCATACAGGGGACAGATGCCCTCAAAGAGACGAAAAACAAATGCTTTGGGCATGATCTCGAGTTTAATATGGGCGATATTGGTTCTACTATTTTGTTGTGTCAAAAGGACTCGGTTCAGGCATTAAGAGACAGGAGCTGGAAGGACATCGAGCAGAGGATGGGAAGCACAGAGGAATTACAGAAGGTAAATGAATCTTCCTGTTTCTCTCCAAATGAGTTATTAATCACCTCACATTTACATATTCATTAACCATAATACACACCATATTTTTATTAATGTGGCAAAGAAACAATTACAGGTGAAAAATGGGTTGTCTGTTTATTTTATACATGGATCTTGTTCCTCATTTGCATGATTTAAAAAATAATGTTTCTTCTTGCCACACAAAAAAGAAACTGGCTGCTCGGGACGTGTTCCAGCCTGAGACTATGGAAAGGGCTGTTTGGAGGAACAGCTGGGAAACAAGAAGTTGCACGCACCCACCAGCAACTGGCATTGGGCGGTATTCTTTCTTTTTTTGCCAGGAGCAGGTTATACTAAGTCAATCCTGGGCTGCGACAAGGGAGAAAAGACTGGTTCAGTCTGGTGGTCCCTGGCTACCTCCTGGTCATAGGGTTTCAGAAGGTGCTTTGTGAAGGGACTGCAAATCAACACAGAAGACCTCTCTATGCATTTCCATTCAAGCAAGCGAAATGTGGGGAGCAGAAATAACAAATGAATATTCAAAGCCTGATTCTGAACTGATTATAAAGGGGAGCCATCGAATGGTCAATAGTTTCTTTTATTCTCGTGGAAGTGACATGAGCCTTTGGTTTAAAATGCTTGAGGAACGATATCCCCAAGCTCCTTCCCACTTCCTTCCCTGCAGTTTTATGATGAATATTACTGGATTTCAATACATTTTCTGGTAAGCCAGACATGGCCATTAGTTCAAAGGGGAAGCTTTGCTTTTCCCACTGCCATTTCTTTGGTCAAGAAGATTAAGCTAGAGTTAAGCAAAATGATGTTGCAGAGAAAAAAAATACATTGTCAATTAAAATCTCATATTGTGAGTTACTGTGGGTGAGCAGCACGGTTGGGAATGTTGTCTGGATGCTTCCTGAAACCAGCCATCAAATCTGGCTTTGGGAAGGGTCTTTCCCATCCCCATCCCCATCTCCCTGGTCACACTGGCAAGCGAAATAAGAGCTGTTTGCCTCTTTCTGTAGCAAGGGGAGCAACCCAGCTTCTAGGGCTCTTCCTATGCAGGGGCTGAGGCTCAGAGACAGCCTCCAGCTCAGCAAATTCCCATCCTGGTGACAACTGGGAGCCCAGGGCTGTCCAGGAGAGGCAGGACTGTATATAGGCTCCTATAAACCTTCCCTAGGTGTAGGCATCGGGCACTGCTGGACACCGCATACAGGGCAGGATGGGCCCCGGGTGCACATGAGGTGTCTTGCCTGCCCTGCACGCTATATTCTCATCATTTGGGAAAAAAATAAGGTCTTTGAAACTGTCTCTGCTCTGGGAAATGCTGTTTGCAGATAAAGAGCATTTTACCACACACTTGAAGATGTTGCTGACATTGGGAACCAAGGGAGCACCCCTTGCAGCTCCAGGAGGGATGCTTACAACTGACAGTTTTGTTTGTGAGACCAGAGACCTTCCTGCAAAAATTTCTCCCTATATCAGGAGAAAATCATGTTTTGAGTCTGCCTGGGGAAAGGGAAAGGGCGTCCAGGCAGTCAGTTGGTCGAGGGACATGTATTTCTGTCTGTCCTCATGCCCCTTCTCACGCTCGAACGCGCTGCCTGATTTCAACTGAATTTGACAGGAAGGTAAATATCTAAATAACAAATCTGTGTACCTATATGGGAAATTGGCTGCCGAGGGGGAAAAACCCCAAACCCCGCTGAGGTTTGGGCAGCTTCAAGTTTGCTCTATTCGCTTTGGCCCGATTCCTGCAGCCGAGCACGGCAGCTGGCATGTCACAGCCAACTTCTCCTGCGAGGGGAGTTGTAAAAGGAACAAGAGAAGAATTTTATAGGCATGGGCAGAGGTGACAGAAATCTTAGCCTAATTCAGTTACAAAATCATTCGAGGGAGAGACAAGCATCCGTAGGAAAACAAAGTACGTTCATTCTGCTGTTCACAGGACTGCCGGTCTCCCATCTACGGGTAGGAGCTGAAAACACCTTTTTGTTCTCAGCAAGAATGTTGTATTTATTTCTTATTTGAATTTTTTTTTTTAAAGCCCCTGATTGGGAAGGGGAAGTTTCTTTCAGAGACCATCTGCGAAGTGGGTGAAGTTTGGTCCATTCCCATAGAAGTCCAAGTCTGCCAGCGCAGGGAGAAATGGCAAAGTTTAACGATGAATGAGGAATTATAAACATTTGTCAAAAGCACCTGGCCGTGGGCATAAGCCTTCCTTCAGTGTACTCCGGTGGTTTCACGCTGCCCTGCTCCCCTTGATGGCATGTAGCAATTCATGACACCTTCCATTTATTGTAAGCAGGCAAAGTGCCCCGCAGTGTCTGTGGTTTTCCATGAATTTGAAGGAGTCTGTTCAGTGTATTTGTTCTCCTTTATTAATGGTATTTTTGATAGACTTCTGTTTCTCCATTTTCTGGCTTGCATTTCTCCCCTTTTTATTTAATGATTATTACTACTTAGGAATGCTTTCCCGCCTTTGGTGTTAATGTGTCCTGGAACTGCACTAGAAGTAGGCTGCACAGCCCCAATTTCTCTTCCCCAGTGTCACACAACATACGAAAACCAGACAATCAGAGGTTTTGAAAAAGACTTCTATAATAAGTAAATCAAAAGAAATCACACCGAGGGTGCCTGGTTTAAAATTTGGAGAGTGCTGGAGACGGAAACCATCACACGGCTCGCTTTAAGGTCCCCTGCACAGTTGAGAGCTCCTGGCAGATCAGTAGGGCTATATTACAGGAATAACAATTCCTCTTTCAAGAGAGAATGCCTATATCTTCTATAGCTGTATCAAAGCTATACTTGATCACAAGGTTTTGCTTTAATTAATTATAGCATAGCTATAGCTATAGCTATTTTCCTGCAGTTTGAACCAGCATATGCCAATATTGCACTACTGATAAAAACGCATTAATACCATAGAATCATAGAATAGTTTGGGTTGGAAGGGATCTCTAAAGGTCATCTTGTCCAACTATATGACACAGTGCTTTTCGGTATCTGCTAAAAATTGGTGGGTATTGCTATCCTCATTTTCTAAATGGGAAACTGAGGCGTGGGAAAGACTTTGCCTCGCCTGGGAGGGTAAGCATGCTCCTCTCCCACCTTGTTTCTGTCTTGATGGCATAACCTAGATGCGGCAGGATGGGTCTCGGTGTGTCACCTAGCACAGCTGCGCCTCACCTTAGCGGAACCAAACGGGTCTCCTCATAAACAAGGTGGTTAGCGTGACTGCAACCCTGAGGGTTTTTCAGGACTTGCTCACTCCGCTTTTATTCTGGTCAATCCATCAATACTGTGAGAGGGAACGATTCTATCTTCTTTATAAAGTTTGAGCAGCTGCTGCCATCGGTCTTCGCACCACTAGGCTACCTGAGCTCCAAAGCTGCCCCCGAGCCTCCCACCCTTCTCTCCTTTTCACTTTAATATTCTGCCTCTGGCTCTGTACCAGAAAACACCCATCTGCATCCCCCGTGGGAGCAGTCACAGGCTCACAGCTCAGCACAGAAATCTGTTCTGGCAGGATCAGGCCCCATCTTCTCAGAGTCTTCAGAGTGCACTTTGTTGAAACAATGCCTTTAAAATAAAGCTATAAGGAACGTGCCTCTGTCAGATTTGTTGCCTGAGTCATTCATAGTGAAGCGCAGAGATTTATCAGCAGTGAAGTTGGGGGAGCCGGTTTTCAGCAACTTCATTTCTGCATCATAATCAGCCCTGTTAAAACCAAGTCATCTCCCCCAGACCATTGCATTCAAGCATTTCTTCCCTCTGTTTCCATCAGTGCTTTTTGTCTCGCCCAAGCCCTTAAACAACTTTGACTGCAATGAATTGGCAATCAGCAGAAAACCCCATCCGTTCAAAGTGAAAATATTGATGCTTCTGCGTCATTTCATAGCACATCTGGGGTCCCTTGGGTCCACATACCATCACTGCCCAGCACGCCAGGCCAAAAAAAGCATGAGGAAGAAAAATAAATGTGATGACAGTTGGGCTTTTGCAAATGAGTCTTGGTCTGAAACAAGCCAGAAAAGAATAAGCATCTTGCACTGACTCACATACGGAGCGGAGCTAGTGACGGTGAAAGAGGGAACGTGCAATGTTCACACCGTCAGGGCAAAGGTCTGCAACATGAGCTTGCACCACTAATATAGGCAGATTTCCTGCCTAATAATGCTAAAGGAAATGTCTGGGCACTTGCTGATCAGCCGTGTTACAACGCCCGCGTGTGACCCAAGAGGAGACAGACTGGGCTGCTAGGGGTGGCAAGGGGCTGCTTCAGCAGAAGCTCCTCCAGCCCTGGTTTTCCAGGCACAGCTCTTGCCCATGCATGCATTCAAGCTTTGGCAACTCTACAGGTGTACCTTAGGTCTCCCTTGTTTTTTAACCAACGTGCTTCAGCTTGAGCTGCCTTGGCATAAAATCCATTCTGGCCAGGTGCACAGATATGTGCTTCGAGTCTGTGCTTGGGTCCAGTGAGCTGCTTCTAGGGGGACTAAAGTTTGCTATTTACAGGGGTTTAAATTCACTGTTCAGGGGCTCAGGGTTAAAGGACAGACTCCTCCTGAAGGCAGGAGAAGTTTGACTCCATCTCCTTTGCAATGAAGAGTTAACTTGAATCTGAACAGCACGTTTTGGGTTTTATTGTCCTCCAATGCCACCATGCAATTCCCTGGGCTGCTTTTTCCACCCTTTTTAGCTATTCACTTTCCTCTCCCTTCCTGCACACCATGAGTCTCTGGGTGGTTTATGCACACTTGGCTGCGGCTCGGTTCCCTGTGGTCGTCCTCGTTCCTCAGCCTTGGGTCTCCATCATATGCACTGGGTTCTGGTTAACTTCTGCTCCACCAGCAACCTGGAAAACTTCTCCAGCAATGTCAGAAATCTCCAGCAGTTGGTATTTATTAAGGCTTTTGCTGCCTGCATGAAATGTGAAAGCCAATCCAAGTGATTGATAGGCCCGATCTGCATTGCTCCGTGTTTTCTTAGCCAGGTTGAGATTTGGCTTGAATGAATGTAATCTGGAATTCTCTTCTGAGCAGCAGCACAGCTGGCTGCAGCTTCTGGCTGGGTTGATAGCAGAGACAAAATAAAGGCATAGCAGGACGGGGCCTGTAAGAGCCAGGTAGACATCTGCCATCTGAGTCCGTGCCTGTCTTGCTTGCACAGCAGTGGCCTTCAGGGACTGCTGGCCCTTCCCTTCCCAACGTTGGTCAGCTAAAGCGATGTTCAGCAACAGCAATGACTTATTTAGGGGTGAGTTCTGGCACCATCTGCATCTAGAGATACATCTGCCCCTGCTTGTTTGGGAATAAGCCACAACTCATGCCTTCAAAGCAAAACCAAACTGCCAAGTTTCGGTGCAGTTCCTCATGTCCATTAAATCTGGAGAAGGTTCTGTGACTGCTGCTATACCCCCTCCAAATCCCTTTGATCACAGCTGCCCTTCCCACAAATCTGCCACAGCAAACAAATGACCTCAGCCAACACACAACCTGTGCCCCACATTAATCCGTAAAAGGCATTTTGTGAGATGTGTCAGAAAGCTCCCTGCAGCTCAGGACTTGCAGGGATGCATTGCCAAGGAGGTATCTTTCAAGCAAAAAAAAGCTTGACACATTTCTACTGCATGCAAACAGCCTGGGGTGGGGTGAAGTATGGGAGCAGAAGGCAACTCTGCACGACAGCAAACAGAGATGCTGAATCACAGGGCATCCCCTTTCAGCGCTAGGGAGGGGTGGGGAATTGCAGAGGCTTTGCTGGGTACGTGGCCAACTATTGGCACACTGCAAAGTCTCGACAGGCTGGATTGTGTCTGGGCAGAAACCCTAGATGGAAAACAAACCTGCAGAACCACTGGTTTCGAAGAGGCTTGGACTCGTGTAATCGAGAAGAAAAACTGTCCGACTGTGTTTGCAAGGCTAATACTATATAGCACAGTAATTTGTAAGTGTTCATTTACTCAGCCATTGTTTGGTCTATTGTTCCCATGCTCTCTCCTTAGGTAAATATATTTCCTTGCCTTTTTCTGCCTCAAATCAGATCTTCTCAAATATGATTCTCCTGCTTGTACGAGAGAGTTTATAAAAAGGATGCAAGCATTGACCCTGAGGTGACTCACTGATATTCCTCTGCCGCTCCAAGGCTGCAAGCTGGTGTTTATGGGGCAGCAGGTGCCAGATTTTGTACTGTGTAACTCAAGAGTGAGTTTCAGGTGATATCTCCACGTATCTGCAGAAACAGCCTTGGAACAGGCAATATGACAACCAGTTGCATCTGGTAAATAACAGTATTGAGGCATTATGCAGGGCAAGGCTGCAAAGTCTCTGTGGAGAAGCTTCTGTTGTGACCAGGTGGGAAAATGGGGGCTTGGGTTAGGAAGCTCCTTGTTATAAATCACAGCAAAGCCAGGTGAAGGTCTTTGGCTCTCTGTTCACCAGACCATGCTACTTCTTTGGTAGTCATCAGGGGTGGTTTTGGCTCCTGGGGAAGACTGAGAACTGTGACTTTAAAAATCAGGAGCAGAGGGAAATGCTGGCATTTTCCCACATGCTGGAGCCAAGGAGCTGTTAAGCTGTGAGGTCATGCTCGAAAGGGGATGGTTGTCCCATGAGCTCACTCTCGGCTGGGTTG
Organism: Pygoscelis adeliae; assembly: GCF_000699105.1. Taxonomy (NCBI): domain Eukaryota; kingdom Metazoa; phylum Chordata; class Aves; order Sphenisciformes; family Spheniscidae; genus Pygoscelis; species Pygoscelis adeliae. The sequence goes on from NW_008824010.1 coordinate 237,714, forward strand.
GCGGGGCTTGAGGCGAGTGCACGAGGAGCAGGTGGCTCCGTTCGACAGGGGTGATGCAAATGGACTGCAGGCTGTGCTCCTCCCCAGCCCAAGCTGAATCCTTCCCTTGCAAAAGCCACCAGAGACCCAAGGAGAACAACCCAGGTAGAAGGTAGTTGGAAATTTTTCACTAAAATAATTTTTTTTTTAAATAAGAAATTAATTATCAGCTAAGTGGGAAACGTATGGTTGAAAATAGTTTGGGTTTTTAAAAAAAAAAAATTCCAAAATGGAAAATGGGAGTGTTTAAACAAACACCTAAAAGCAAGACATAACTTGGAAGCAGTGTTTAGATGAAATTAAACAAGCCTAATCATATTGGTCCATTACTTTTTGACAGGAGAGATAAATAGTTCCTGATCATCTCAGTTGCAACGGGCCTGCTGAGTGGAGGCTGAACTCTGTATAACAACTTGTTCAAAACAATGAGATTATGTTTCTGTCAGCACGGCCTCCGCATCCAACTTCCGCACGCGTGTGTGCATGCTGACAGCGCGTTCCCGTGCGTGGAGCCATTTGGAGACACCTCTTCAGAGAGGCCATGCAGAATTGCACATCACAGGTAGATTTTGCTCTCAGACTACATGAGCAGTCATTGCTCGCATGGTTGGAGCCTCTATGCACAGAGCTGGGAACAGCGTTTGGACTGTTTTCAAGGTTTTCTACAGCTTAGTCCTAAATTTCAGGTTTTATGCTTGCCTTGCAAGAGTTGCTCAGGAATATTGTCACCCAAACAGCACTCTTTTTTTTTTGTACCAAAACCAAGGCAACTGGCAGCATCTATTGCATGCTGTGAATTACATGTACAGGGAAAATTGCCGATCGTGCTGTCCCATGGCATGCACCTGGATATTAGTGGTGGAAACAAAAGAGAGAAAAGCCAACCCATCCTAATAATACACAAACTTCTGCAGGGGCTTGGTATTGCAATGTGTAATTTCAACAAAAGGACCTTCCTTTCCTGCCTCAGCAGCTGAACAGAACATGATTAGGGACATTTAGCCTGATGATTCTATGATTCT
>NW_008824010.1:238902-245154 GCF_000699105.1 Pygoscelis adeliae
TGGGTTGACGGTTGGACTCGATCTTAGAGGTCTTTTCCAACCTTAATGATTCTATGATTCTATGATAGTCTGATGTTTTCCTTTAGTGTCATGAGCAGACAGTAAGAGCAAAATGCAAGGGTGCACCCATCTGGGCCGGCTATTTCTTTATATGATGGGTGCTATGATGCCTTGGGATTATTTGCTTAAGCTCCAGATGGTCAAGTGGAGATGTGTCAGATCGCTCTTCTCAGCCTGCCCTGAGGACATGGCTCAGGCCAGCTTTAGGCTTCTATCAAAACTTAAGTTAAATAGCTTTTCTCTGGGCTGGAATATGACTGGGAGTGGGGCTGCGATGCAGAGCGTGGGCTTGGCTCCCCTCGCTTGGCTGCTGGTCATCCCTGGGGACAGCAGTGTGTTGCAGTGATTTCTGGTAGGCAAGTGTAGCATCTTGGGATCTGTTGAAGAGAAGAATTTTAATTTGTATTATTAAAATGTTTTGCATGACATCTAATGCTGGGGATGTAATTTGGTAAATAGCCTTGTAATTTATGCCCAAATATTACTTGGCACATTGGCTCCTCTGTGACAAACGGAACTGACAGGGAAACAATGGCATACCTTCTTCTTGCTCCTCCCGCCATCTGCTTGCAATATTCGTGCCTGAGCACATAAAAAACATTAATGTCCATAAGAACTGGCCCATCTCATCAAGCTAAATATGAACAATGTCAGCATGATTACAAGAGAACTGGGCAAAAATTGCTTAAACATACAGCACTCATCATTAATAGCTTGTTATTGGCCCAACTGATGTGTATTACTATCACATACTACACTGATCCAGTACATAAATGTTTTCTTTAGCATATTTTTAATGTTGCTAATTTATCTGTTACTGTCACACTGGGGCTGTTAGCTTTGAACAAATGGCTGTTATTAATCACTGGAGAGCTATTAGACACCACAGCCATGGTGTTAAATCAACTCAGGAGTGGCACTTGTAGGAATATTCAAGCAGAAATTTAAAATTGCCTGGGTACTGGTCGTGCGGTTAACGCCTCTGGGATCAGAGCCATCGAGTGCCTGCAAATGCCGCTCCTGGGTGTTGAACCCACCCAGTGGAAATTCCTTTCCCTAAAGAGCAATTTCAGTTTAAGACCTTATTTATTATGAAGTTGCTTTGGGGGGGGGGGAAGAAAAAAAAATTTGCAACTGTTGGAGCTCAGCAGTGTGGCGTTTACACCCTGGGCATGCTTTCCCCTTGGTAGATTTGGGGCTCTCTGAGCAGCAAAGGATTTGCTTTCCCTGGGTTATCCTGCTAATCTGCTGATGCTGGGAGGAGGTCAAGATCCACAAGACTGCCTGTCTCGGGGATGAGGAGAGGGTTAGTTTTTCGTGCTAAGCACCGCTTTCTTGGGAGGTAGAGCCAGTCTCCACATCTCTCCTGGGCACAGATGATACCTTAGATGTTTGTGGGACCTGAAGAGCAACAATCTTCAGTGCAGTTTAGGCTGCAGGAGAATTTGGCTGAACTTTTTGCTGTTTTCAACTTTATTTTCGTCAGGGGAAACTAAGCTACAAGGAGATCAACATTATTTAACAGCACTGAACTAGTATCAAACCCAGATGTGTCCCTTTCAGTCCCCTGCTCTTACCAGTGTCCCAGGTGAGTGGGACACCCCTGTTTGTCCAACCCCTCACACGACAGGTTCTCCTTGGGATGATGGCAACAAATAATAATGATCTAGGTTAGACCTACCCACTCAATAGCCTGGAAAGCATCGCTCCGGTTCAGGCACTTCCCAGGGCTGAACGGAGATGAAAGAAAGATGGAGCTGAAGGGAAGGAAAGAAACCTCAATGAGAGCTCTTTCAAAGGGGAGATGTTTTAGACAAAACATTTGGGGGCTTAATGAACTTGTATTTTCCAGCAAGACTCTGATTCACGAGAAACCTTTGATTTATGAGACCTGCTGGACTCATAGATCCATTAAACGTACGGACTTGCTGGCTGCTGTAACGGAGCTGCCAAAAAGCAGCTGTGAGTGGGAGATCTCTGGTGGTCACCTACGATGCTCCACAAATGTTTCTTCAAGTGAAAACAAATGTAATTTGGAACAATTTTATTGCTGTTCTGGAAGGGCTGCTGTAATTTGTATTTTCTCTATCATTTATGTAAGCTCAGTCACCACACATTTGAAAGTATAAATCTCAGTAGCAGAGTGGTCTCTTCATTAGCCTTGTGGTAGACTTCAAAGGGACAACTTTGGAAGGATTTTTGGATCCTGTGAAAACGTGTTATCTCAGATCTTGCGGACTGTCAGTACAAATCCCCTGTAACTTTACGTTTTTCTGTGGCTTCCTCTAACGACGGCTATTTACATGTACCTTCTCAGAGCATTGCAAGGGAGTTACCCAGAGAAATACCACAAAGGACTCATAATTAATGGCAGTTACATGTTTATAACTGCACCACAGTGCACCAATCACAAGGGGCTGCTGCTGAACTGACTGTGAGAAAGGGACTTTTCCATCCTTTTTGCACTTCCTACAATCTTTTCCCATACCTTCAATGGCCTGGGCAAACATGTGAGTCTGAGAAGGCACTTCCTTTCAAAATGGTCAGATATTCTTACTGGCATATCATTAATGCCGAGTAGTCAATTGAATGGAGGTGTAGGCCATGGCTTTATATTGCCACTAACTTCTATATAGTTGCCTTGTGTTTTTGTTGCTGATTGGAGACCTTACAGCTGGGTTCTCACATTTGGAATGAACCTAATCGGGTGCCTTTTGCAAAAACCCACTGTGCAAGGCCAGAACGGACCCCAGGGATGGTCCAGTCTGACCTTCTGCATAATTCAGGTCCGAGATTCCCACAAATTATTTCTGTGTTAAGGTGCTCATGCGGGACTGAACACACGTGTAGAGACAGCCAAGATTTCTGAATTTGCACTTATTTCTGGACAGATTTGTTTAACTTTTGGTTGACAGCGACTAAACTTTGCTGCATCTTTGCCTCTTGGTTTCAGAGCCTTCTCTGGAGGTTTTGTGATCAAGTCACTTCTCTGGTCTTTTCTTGAATAAGCTCAGTAAATAGGACATCCTAAACCTCTCACTGTTAGTCCTTTGCTGTCATCTCTGTTTCACATCACAAAGCTTCCCACGCCGGACAGCTGCCTACCAAATCCTCCTCTGGCCATGCAATTAGTGGAAGGTGGCAGAGGGTGTTATTTTTTCCTTAATACATAGTACCAATTTCTCCCCTTGAGAAATTAATTCTGTGTTGGTTCCAAATGGGTGGCCCCAAAGGCTGCAACCCTTCACTAAACAAGGTCCCCTGGGGTTCCCCAGCCATCAAACCCTTTTCCAGGCTGCTAGACTGGCGTGCCGCAATCTTGGTCTTACAGCAGAAAAGGCACAGGAACAGTGTCCCTCTGTGGCCAGGCTATTCCCTGGCATGCTTGCTGCCAGTGCTGACCTTGACTGGGCATCAGAACGGGAGAGTGACGTACCCGTTCTTTAAAAAAACCTCACTGAATTGGGTATCTGCTGAATTCACACTGAGATGCTCCCCTAAAAAAGAAAAAAACAAAACAAAACATCAGTTGATCTTATAGTCTCTGTGTGCTCCTCTGGGACCAGCCGCTCCCCAGCACCTTCGTATTTGGGACCAGCATCAATGTAAGTGAGCTTTGCTAGCGAGGGCTTCAATTCTTTCTTTCTTTGGGACCACATTTCTGGCAATTTGCACTGAAGATCCCAAAGTGATCTCTTCTGGCTGATGAGATGTGAAGTTGCAGGCAGGTAAAATACAGACAAAACAGATTAACTGCCTTGTTCCTTTACACCCAAGCTCTTTTCTGGCACGTAATGGAAACCTAAAGCCTGCCTTTCTTTTAACTCAGATCTAAACAGTAGCTGCTATAAAGTATTAGGTTGGAATATGAACTCTGTATGAAAGATGAAGGGGGAATGATGTATTTTAAAAAGGATCTTAGTGGGTCCTAACTTAAAAGCATCAGTATAAATTCATTGCAAGTAACACGCTCTTAATTATTCATTTTCCTTGGCACCAGTTAAAGAGCCAAGTAACGGCTTCTGTCTCTTTATATTTAGTCTATTATTGTTTGAAAAAGGCCAGGGGGAGGCCAGCACTGTGCAGAAATGATATTCCCCCTTATATATACACATACATATTACCAGCAGCCATGGTAAAGGGGAATATAATCACCAGCAGCTGAGAGACAATGACATTTTTATAGACCTCCTGGCAAATCTGCAGTGGGAGAGAGCCTGACAACTCTTTGGCTTTCGACCACATTCCTCTGCAAGCTCTGCGCGGGGAGCTCGGGTGAGCTCCCAGTCGCTCCCCTCCCCGGGAACCAGCTCACAGTGGCCAAACAGCAGCTGCCTCATTAGGCTGAACCGTCCCCCTCCTTCTGCTGGAGGAGAAGATGGGAGCGAAAGAGCAGGGCAGCTTTGGATGCAGGAGAGGGTCTTGCTGCCGAGACAGGATACTTGCAAGGCCAAATTTTAGAAAGCTGGTTCAGCTGAAGTAAAAGCAGCGGGGCTGGCTGGCCGGCCATTGCAGAGCTTGTTTGGAGGAGGCAAGAAGTCATTGTCTGCATTTTTACAGCAGACCACCCCGAGAGCATCCATGATGAGCAATCTGGTCTTGATGGTCTCCATCAGCCCAATGTGGTCCTGTCCTTAGGTAGATGAAGGCTCCTGCTGACTCCAAAGGACCTTGGGGGCAAGAGCATGGGCATGCTTTGCTGAAGAGGCCCAGGATGGAGATTGCAAGCTTGCTTTTTCACTGAAGTGGAAACAGTAATGGGAATTTAGTTGGTCTTGAAAAACTTGAATAGGTTTTTCAAGCTCTTTTTCTTGAATAGCAGAAGAGACCTCCCTGGGGCTGAACACATGAAGCACCTTCTGGGGTCTGAGTGGATAAACTCAGCTCTCTCCTTTGCTTAGTTTCATCTGTGGGCTTGATCCTGGGTCTCTCAACACCGAGTCAGCGCTGCAAATGCTTGCCCCTATTTCTTACATTCTGGTGGCATTTCATGTGATGTTGATAATTTGATTTTATTTGGGTCAGACAGCAGCAGGGTCAGTAGTTTCATCTTTGCGCTGAATATCGGCGAAACATCCTCATCTGTTCAGCCATCCTACCCAGGTTTCCAAGCACTGGCCGTGAGGGGGTCCTTGCTCCCAGTTTCCTGGATGCAACCCCCCTAAGCACATGTCCATGGCTGATGTCCTGTCAATGCCATTCACCTGAAAGAGCTGCTTTTATCCTGCTTTTTGCTATGAACAGGGTCATGTTGCACATACGTTTCTGTCTACTCGGGTGTCCCAGGATGTGTGGGAAGGATCTGCTCTGTGCTAGCTGCTGTCCTCTGCAAATAATAAATATTAAAGTCTTTGCAGTCTCAAGCAGACGCAGTCACCCCCGCCCCATTCTGAAGAGATGAGATGAAGACAATTTCTGGGTGGAAAAAAGCTGATCAATTGTAAATAAAATTACTTGAGTTTTGTCTAAATGCTAGAGAACAAATATTCCTGGGTTTTGGCAGCTGACAAGTTAAATATTTCAAGCAGTTCTTTGGCAATTCAAATAGAAGAGAATTAGCTGCATGGTCGAAATAAATGGGGTTTACTGAGTTTTTCCTTTGATTGGTAGGCAGATTTCATTTTTCAGCTTTTGAAGTCCTGAAAGATTTGTGCTTTTCTAGAAAACCCTCAGAATATCATCAGGATGAGCATTTCCATTGGGTCAACTGAGTCTGTTTTAAAAATGTCTTGAATTGAAAGTTTTGACTAGCTCCAGCTGATGGACCGGGTGCTGAGTTTCACATCATTGTTGCTTGAAATCCTGACTTCTCTCAGGTTTACCCAATCCCATGCCTTTTCCCTGAGAACGGCCTGTGTACCTCAGGCCGCTGAGGTTGTCTTTAAATCTCCCCTGAAAACAGGCAAGTTTTGCCAGTTTCAAGGGTGGGGTTTTTTTTGCTGGAGCCTCAAATGCAGCCCTCAGAGGCAGTGCCAAACAATTTAACACTGGCACTATTTTTCCCAGCCAGCGCATGGGAAGTCTTGGGGCACTTAATATTCACACTTAATATTTAGTGTGAATAGAGTCTTGGTGTCTGACAGCTCTGTTTACCCATTTTAAAATTCAAGGGAAGGTGTGAGTGCAGTGGGCCACTGCGCTATGGCGCTTTGCAGAAAGACACCCAGGTATGGACAAGGGTGAGGAGCCCCC
>NW_008824010.1:245308-250821 GCF_000699105.1 Pygoscelis adeliae
CTAATTAAAGAAATGAGTTTTCCCAGGATACTGAGCTCAAAGACTCGCTCACACATCATGCTCCCCCCATCTACCTCCATGCCAGCCTCTGACCCCCCAGCACCCTCCCACCCCTTCTTCCACGCTGGTGCCTTGTCTTCCTTATGTCCTCAGACTTTTGTCCTCTCCTCACCGGAGGCTCTTGGCATCCTCCCTTTTCCCACCATGCCATTATTTCCTGCTTCACCCCATCCTGCTTAGGGCCGTGCTTCATCCTAGGGCTCGCACACACGCATGCCCCCTGCCCATGGCATGGCAGCATGTCTGATTAGCTGAAGAAGGGGGAGGAGGTGTCTGGATGGGCCTCCTTCCCCTTCCCTAGGTGTAGGATCCCCCAGTTATCTCCCACCAACTCCATGCAGTCCTTACTTTTGGTGACCTCTTATCCTGAACTACCCCTTTTTTCCCTACTATTTTGAATTTTCTTCAGTGTCCTTTCTTTTCTATTTGTACTTGCCCTGAAGTGGTCAGACAGTTGGACCAGATGATGGTTGTAGGTCCCTTCCAACCAAATTTATTCTATTCCTATTCCTATTCTATTCTATCACGTGTGTGCAGGCTGCCTGCAGGGAGACCTGCCCAGGGCAGAGGAACAGAGTGTCCTCAGCACATGATGGTTATAGCTTTACTGAACAGAGGTCCAGGAACCCCTCTGGCCTCCATTTGCTTAAACTTTCCCCCAGTTTTCATCAAAATCAGTGAGCACCTGCCCAAGGAGGCATCATAATTTTAGGAATATTTCCCCCACCTTTGGATAGAAATATTTGATGAGTGCAAGAACAGTTTTTAGTTCATCAGACACTTATCTGCTGGAATTAGCTCTTTTTCTAAGTAGTAATAATAATTATTACTACAATTTCTCTTATTTCCAGCTTTGATAACTACAAACTAGTTGGAATGAGATTCCTTTAGCACAGCGAAATGAGAAGCAAAACTAACTGAGCCCTCCCCTCTGGGAACTGCTTTCCCTCTTCTCTGCCCACCAGTGCTTTAGCATCAGAAATCTGATGAGCTGTGGCTTCACTGAAATGAGTAAGAGGACTTTTTCTTCTTTAGGGTTTTGCTTATGAGCTATTGAAGTTGTATTTATTATTTGCTTTATTCCTGCTCTAAACATGGGCCAAAATGGAGGAATCACTTTTTAATTCTGCAATTTGTGCACAATTAATTTAAGGAGGTGACTCTTGCTGACACATTTTGATTTGCTGCTAGGAAACTCAAACTTAAGTATTTCAGTTCGAATCATTCTGATGTTAAATCTTACCTAGCTGGTGCGCCGTGGCACATCGCAGTACTTGCTGTGGTGCTGCACGGGGAGTTCATGTAGTTCCTGAGCACAGGGTGCGTGCGCTGCCTCCTCGGCTGGCACACAAACCCCATAATAGCCTGCTCTTGCTCTGACAAAGCCGAACAGTGCATTAAAAGAGGTATAAGAGGGGAATATGATGTGGAAAATGGCGTTTTCAGGACTGGCACATTTCTCCCTAGGAATTGCTGATCAGACTGCTGAATAGCTTAGCTAATAACCTAGCTAAGTTTTGATCTGGCTGTTAGGAAACTGCTGTAACAGATACCTGGAAAGATAGACCAAAAAAACTGGAGTCCTTTTTACCTCCTTCCTTGCCATGTCATTCCAAAGTCCTCCTAAGTTTTCCCCCTGGAAAAGGTGGGTGAGAGTCACCTTGAGGAGAAAAGTGATGGTGATGGCTATGAAACGTAAGGTTGGATGAAATCAAGTAAATTATCCTGATGCAACACGACTTTCACTGAGCCAGTCTTCAGCTGGCGCGTGTCGGCATAGTTAAGCTGAAGGCAGAGGGAATCTGAACCAAAAGGGGTGATAACAGGAAAACCACTCAGAATCCAGGGTAACGACAGGGGCTGTCTGAGCAGGGAAAACTCGGTACTTCCAGAGATGTGTTTTATATTGCAAAAGTGGGATGGATTCCCATAGGTAACAGTGCAATAAAACCGAACCAGGATGAAAGGAATAGCGGCCAGCTGAAATGAGCATAATACGGATCTGTAGAAATGAGCCTACATATATACAATTTATAGGGAATAAATTCCTTTCTGTATCTGCATGGTTTCTGAATACTATTTTATAGAATTCTCTAGCAAGGATGTAATTCTCTTTTTTCCCCCCATTCTTTAGGATGTCCTAATTCTTGGGCTGGTGATTATTCCCTACAAGTTCTTTTTCAAAGAAGTTAGGAAATTTCTTTGGGGCCTTTTTAAAAAAGTGCCATTAGCATTTCATAGCTCACAGTGTTTCATAAGGTACAAAATGAAAGCATTTAAGAAATTCATGATTAGTAAAGCCAGTAGGAAAGTGGAATTTTAGTTTAAATCCATTTGTAAATCCTCTCTATTTATCATTTGTTTCTGGCTTTGGCGTGCACTACGGTCAGTGTCCTGCTTTTTCCTGTTCACAGTGCCCCTTTTATGCAGGAGTGACAGGGCTCTGGTCCGCCTGGCGGGGTGGATAATGGCCATATTCACCGGTGCATTTTTCCAGCAGATCTGACAGTTAATCTAAAGAATGACGTTGCAGTAAGACACTTCAGATAAATGGAAAGAAAGAAAAAGAGAACGGGAAATCTCATCAAGCCCAGGGGAGCCTCCGCTGCCTGGTTTTCTTCAGGAGGCACAGGGCAGATCGTGGCGTTAGTCATGAACACCAGCACGCTGGGAAGGAGCAAACAAAGCCTTAATTTTATACGGTGCATGATGCCTGGTTACACCAGGTTATTTTGTTTTTAATCGTTGTAGCTGCAAGGGTTGGAGATCTTGGTCTCAGTCATTGAGAGTTCAGTGGTTTGGAAGGAACCTATCTAAGAGATCCCGGTGCACGTGGGGTTGGGAAGGAGCACGGCCAAGGTCTAGCCGCATCCCCAGGAGACCCCTCTGCAGTCACGGTGTAGCTGCTTTGTGGGAGAGCTGTAGTCCCCAGCTTTCACCCCAGTGCAAGTCTGCCTGCCCAGATACAACACATGTGGACATTTAATAAGACAAAACAAAGCCTTCCCCAGCACAGGAGGATGAGTGAGGAAGCCGCGTGGAGCAGATGTGAGTCACTCTGCTGAACTGATGGTTGGGAGGTGCTCAGCATCCTCAGCAGTGCCGGTGATAACCGATGTAATGTGCAGGCATGATTCAGCACTGGAGAGGAGTAAGATCTTACTATGGGCTCTCCACAACAGAAGGCGGTACCTGCAGGTTTGTGTCTATGTGCAGGCCTGATCTGTGGGACGCCAAATGCTTCATGTAAGTTATCGAGGCCACTCAGCCCCTGGATGCCTCCTTCGCTCATTCCTCACTCCCTCCTCTGCTGGGTGCACAGCGAGGAGCGGAGCTTCTGGAAACACAAGCCAGAGGAATCAGTTATATGAAGAGTATCTCAACATGGCAGCTCCTGGTGCTTCCCAGGGTGAGAATGAAAGCATCTTCATGAGGGCGTAGAGGGAATTTGTGATGTCAGCCCATAAATCTCCTGCCTCTTTTCCATCTTCAGTTCAACACAGAGAATCAGTTTCCGATAACATCTCTGAATTGCTGGGAGCAATTTTGCAGCTTGTGTTAATTGCAATCTTCTGTTGAACGCCTGTGAGCTCTTAATAACTTTGTAATTAAAGTGCAATTAACAAATTAACTTGTATATATCAAATGGAATGCTAATGTTGTTGTTAATGAGGAGATAATTATCTGGTGTCATGGAGAGACTCATGGGGCATCTTCAAGATTCAGAACCCTTTTGGCTTACGTAGGAGGTTAATGGAGTTTGCTATGAATGAATGAATTGTCCTTCGATGACATGCAGTGGAGTAGTCGAAGATAGCCAGGTAACCGATGACTCCACAGCCAGAAAACAGAGGTTTCTCATTCAGTCATTTTCTAGGCAGCTGGCCAGTGTTTTACAAAGGTTTTCTATAGCACAACTGGAATGCTCATTAAAATACACGGCCAGGCTTTGAGAGGGGCTTAACAGGTGATGAAACCACTCAGCACCATCCAGGCCTGGAGGCAACGTTCCCACTCCGAAAAAGCCCTGTGCAGCTTGTGCGTGTTTCACTCCGGCATCACTAGATGAGATGCAAACCCCAGGATGCCTCTGCCTGCCCCATCTCTGCAGGACACGGGTCCCCTCTCCAGCTGCCGTCACACTTTGTGGCTGTACCGTGGCAGTCTGGCAAAAGTGTCTGTATCTGTTAAAATTGACTCCAGGAGTCAGTCTCAAATGGAAATCAGGTATGGGCTGTTCCCTTATACACCTGGGAAACGAGCTTTGGCAGAAAAGGGTGTGAAGTCAGGGGAAGGACAGAAATGCTCCATCAGGGTCCCTGCCGCACAAGTAAGAAATTTTGTCTGCTGTGGGGGGGGGTATCGGGTGAAGGGGAACTGTGGGGCTATAGCTGAGGGGGTACAGGAGAAGTCAGTGGATAACGTGATAGGAGCTGCGTATGCCTGCCTGGATGTAGCATGCTGCTTTTACAGCTTTTGATTTGTGATCTTAAATTTGCTATTAGTTGCCGAATCCTGAGGGTCGGACCCATCAGGTCTAAACACCTTCTCCACAGCTCTGGGTGAGGGTGGAGGTCCAGACTGCAGGATGTGACGTGGGTGGCTCCTTACAGTCAGATGGCCCTAGAAGTACTAGCAAAGAGAAGTGAGACCCTGTAACTGGTTTGCTGGCATTTCTGCATCTCCTTTTGGGTTACCTTCCATTCAGACAGACCATTGATCTTCCTCAGTCCTCCCCAGCCCTTGCGCAGCACCACCATTAGCTGCAAAATGCCCTATTGAAGGGCTTTCTTGAAGAAAAAGTGCCCAGTTCTCCTGGCCTCTGGTTTGCAGGCAGGAACTGGGACTTGAGGGAGTTGCCAGTAAAATAACGGGGTCCCAGTGATACAGCTTGTCCTGGGGTGCTGCAGGCAGTGCTGTGCTCAGCCAGCTCTGGCTCGTGCAGGGGCCCTGTTGACTTTCCACATTAGGACCCCACAGCGCATGTGGGGCTGTGGACGCTATGCTGGGACGAGCATGCTCTGCACTGGGGCGCACTGAAATGTCCTCCCTGCAGTTCAGCTGTCCCAGTCCAGCTCTCCAGCCTGGATGTGGTCTGGGAACGGGAGATCTCATTCTCGAGGAATTTGCTCCTGTTATTTGGCCTTAATTTTCCTTTGCTCGATTTCATCTCATTACCCACCGTTACACCCTGCCGGGCCATGTGGCAGCACTCTAACAGGTATTTAAAATGTTACAGAGTGAGCCAATTGGTGCGTTTAAAATCCATTCCATACCATGACATAATATATTTTCAATATGCTCAAATTTGTCAAGATACATTGGGACTGAAAAGAGACTGGCCAATTGCATGGGAATTTTCTTTTCGCTTGCGGTCAGATGGATGCCGTGCCCCCCACCCTGCGCTACCTGCATGTGTCCTGCGGCTGCAGGTCTGGCTGGTCTCCTGCACA
>NW_008824010.1:251165-299177 GCF_000699105.1 Pygoscelis adeliae
AGAAATCGCGGACGGAGGAGATGACCCAAAACTGGTCCTTTGCCCTACAAAGCTGGACAAGGACCCGCTGCCACATGAAGAGGGGGGTGGAGGGTGTAGGTAAGGCTGTGGAGGATGGGGACTGCTGTTCCTACTGAAGCAGAGGCTGCAATTTCTGCCCATGGGGCAGGCTCCAGCCCAGCAGAAGCATCACCCAGCCCTTGCCCTGCTCAGCAGCAGCCCGGCCCCCCCCAGGGACACCACCTGCAACACGGCTGGGCACATCTCCCTTCATCTACCTCCCCAGGCTCTTCTTGCTTGTGATGAAATCTGCCCTGTACACACTCCAATGGCTTTCCAGTTTCACTGCAGATCGGAAGTCCCTTCCTCATGCCTAAAATGATGTGACCTGACTGAGAAAACCCCACTGTTGATTCAGGCAGGAGGTCCAGGAGGGAAGTTGTGTCAGTGCAATGATGCTGCCCCCACAGTCATGCTCGTAGCAGGGTGACTTTCAGACATCTTTACATCACTTCTGTGTAAAAAACTAGACTTGAATTCACATATCACACAGGCAAATAAGCAATTGTTGGAGAAGAAAGAAACTGCTTGTGGTCTGAAGCCTCAGTTCAATCTCAATGACTTTAAATTAATTATGTGCCTGATGCTTTCCTGAAACACGGTCTTAGGTCAGCCACAATATCCTGCAGATAAACATTTCCCTCCTCCTTGGATCTACAAAGAGAGGTAGCTTTAGACTACATATTTATAGACAGACTCTGAGCTATAAATTGGACATTTCTGCCGCACGCATTCCCTTAAGGGCCAATAAGACTACACACATGAGCTAAGTAATATTTTACTGGGATTTTCTTTAATGACTTCAAGAGTGCTTATTCTTTCCCTCAACCAGCATTGCATGAATAACGTAATTCTACAATTAATCCTGAATTACTCATACTGTGGACTCCATTTTCCTTTGCATTCAGGACAAGTTTTAAAAAGTTATTTCTTTCCCCCTCGTTTCTCTTTTTTAAAAAGATTTTTTTAATCAGACCAAATGGGGCTTAAAAGTACTGGAAATGTCTGGTTTTCTTTCATGCTCAGCCTGTTCAAAATCAAGCTAATGACAAAGGACAAGAAAACCGCTTTGCATTCACAAGCTGAGAAAAGGGACATGAGGGAGAGGGACTCCTTCACACATTGCTGATGCTTGCCTGTGGACAGGAATTTCTGAGCAACTGTGTTGGGTCACTGTGGAGGGACAGAGGTGGTTTCTTTACATGTTAGACCTATGTTTTGTGATTGGTCTCCACACGAGTGATCATTTTAGGTTGAGTTTAAAATGCATTGAAAGCTGAGTGAATGCTTGAGGCAAGTCCTGAAAAGAGAACGAGATGGACTTGAGGAAATACAGTGACCTCAGACGTGGTTAATCGTAAGGACCCAAAACCAGCCAGGTGTTAACAAGTGCCAGCTCCCCCAAGACACTCAGCACACACAAAGCCAGGCAGGGACAGCCCAAAGCTGGAGCTCCACCACTTCCAGATATTCCTGGGCTTTTCAGCCCCTCTCTGCAGTCTGGTATTAAATATTTCATCTGCTAATTGCCAGCAAAGATGGGGAACACCTGAAATCTCCTAATATTGTCAGCTGCCAGCATTTCTTGCAGACAACTTTCCACTCTCTTCATCATGATACTAAGTGAAAACACCCAGATGGGGGTAGGCTGCTGGGGAGCAGCTGCAGGCTATCTACCACTGCGTGTGGTCACCTGTGGACCATAGAAACCTCGGTGAGGAGATCCTACTTTAGGGAGTCCTAGAGAATGTGGTGGTTTGGCTGACAAGAGGGGGATAGCAGTTGGTTAAACCTGCTAGAGAGGAGAGAACTGATTCTTGCTTCCTATGGAGTAAGGTAATTCCTTTGCTTTTGTCTTTTTTTATAAGAATTTGAAGGATTCACCTTTATCAGCAACTGCTTGGTCTGTGAATCTACCTGGCTTGGGGCTGGTTATGAAATAAAGAGGTAGATTTCTATGTCGCTGTTGAATTCGCTAAATACCTTTTTAAAGGCAAGAAGACTAGATGTGGCAACGAAAAGCCGATGGACTGCAAAAATCAAACCATTTTATTTTGAAAGTGCTGAAAAAAGTTTCTGTTTTATTTATGGGATGCTGGGAAGGGGTGGGGGTGGTATTGAAACAATTTGATGCAAAAACTGTCATCCAGGTTTATACGCGGCTGCCCCATGAGCTGTGCAACGGTGACTGCCTTTCCCGGCCTGGGTGACGGGATGAGGGTGCACACCTATGCACAGGGGCGTTCACTGCATCCGTGAAAGCAAGCCTGTGATCTCAGGAATATGCTCAAACACCGTCCCATGGGGAGTGTCTGGGCTGGGAAGCTGGCAGTGCTCTCTCTCCACATCAACGCTTTGCTGGCTGACACCAGTTGTTCGTGCTACACTCCATATATCTGCATTAGCTCAAACCTACCCGCTGTAGAGTCAGCTAATCCTTTGGGAAGTGTGTAGGGCTAAACTCCTCCGTGTTTTTTTCTGTTTAGTCTAGACTATTAGACTTAGTGGCGCGGCAACTTCATGGATTGGTGATAGATTTACTGGAGTTGGGATATGGCAAACAGTGGGTATTTATGCACGTGTGCTGACGCACCCACAGCCCCCAGTGAGCGTATTTTAGGCACGGCTGCTGAGTCCCGTGCAAACTGCTGTCTTACCTTTATTGACCCTCTCTCTGCAAAGACATGAAATGGCTTTTTTGGGAGGCTGAGGCACAGGACCTTTTTAGAGCAAATCTATTCTCCACCCTTTGGAAGCTGGTGAGAAGTAGGAGAAGCTTTCTAGGTGTCCTTTCCGTGGCCCCTGGGCTGTGCAGCAGTAGACCTGGAGAGGCCAAGGTCACCAACTAGTCCCTTCCACTGCTAAAGTGCCTGTCTTTCTGCCTTCTCCAGGAAATGTTTACTGCTCCTTAAAGACCTGAGTTGTGGGGTCTGGGTAGGGAGAAGCTCTATTTCTCAGCTGACACACTGCAACGCCAAAGAAATGGCGCTTGCTCTGTCTTGGTTTTTGTTTCCATCCATGTCACTTGCTAAGACACTTAAGAGCCCAATTGCATTGCCACGGTCAAATGGGACGTATACAGCTGTGGTCTCATTCCTCAGCAGAAAGTTGCAGAGAAGGTAATATTAGGTGACTTTCAGCTGACTAAAAAAGCAACCTCAGGCATCAGGCTCCAACAGAGGCATCTCAAGGAGGTCCCTAAATATCAAAGTGATATGGGAACTCCAACTTGAACACCACTCTTTTAGCTCTTCTGAGCTACCCAGATCTTCTCTTCCTATTGGTTTTCCTTGCTCCTCACTTGGAACCTTACACACAAGCTGGCCTTGACCGTAGCTGGGCTTTTCTGCGTGAGACAGATCTTCCCTTTCTCACGTGCCGGTGCCCAAGTCCCACACGTCAGTCATGTGATGTGTGCTTCATCCCCCAGGATCCAGGATGCCTCACTCAGAATTGTACATCAACATCAGCTCTCGGAGCCGGTCACAGTGCCATCGGGGTGGCACTGCTGACCCTTTACAGCAACAAGATGGATGCTCACCACCATATTTCGTGTTGGCCTAGAAGCTGTTTGTTCTGTTTGCTAGAATCAAATCACAATGAATAACATGGAGGTAAGAGATGATGTCTCTTATCACCATGGTCCAAAAACTTCCAGTGACCTGGGGGATAAAGTTTGTCACATACAGTACTTATCTGAGTGTTTGCCTCTCTGTGGAAAGGCCAATATGTCCCCCCACACACTGCCACCAATCCATTCATTTAATCACAGCATTGTTGCTTGAAATGCACATAAAGGGAACAAATTTATTTCTTGACAAGAATAACACACAGCATCCGCTGCTCTTCCTGAACTACATCCGGATTGCCCAGTGAGCATTTAGATGGACCAGATTCCTGCCTTCACTTAAAATAAATTTTTCTGTTTCTGTAAAGGACCTAGCAATGTAAACATTTCCCCTCCCTAAGGTATTAGGGTTTCTTTGTCTTTTTTTTTCCACATCCAGTCCCTTCTCTGCCGAGTTTCAGGTTTAGCACATTATATTCTGCAGCCACTTTGTTCTGTGCAGCCTTTGTTCCCTGTTCTTCCTCCAGGCAATCCCCTGTTTTATTTACAGGGCATCTCCTGTACATTATACACCCACGCTGCTTCCTGCTTGCAGACATGCTCTACAGAGGGACCTTCTAAAGCACCACAGTTATTCTGTCATGCATAGCTCCCCTTTTGCCACCCTGGAGCTGTTACAGCCCCAAACAAACAAAAAAAAAAACCCAACAGAATCAATAGTAACTAGAAAGGAAAAGTCTGGAGTGTATATATAAAAAGAATTATATATAGAAAAAGAAAAAAATCACCATGGGAGATAAACACATATTCCTCCTTCCCCCGCCTCTGTTAATGGGAGCAGGAGAGGAAAGGACTAATCCAGAAACATCCTGGCAAGAAAGGGTAGGCACAATCTATTTTCTAAGTCTCCTTTGTTGGCTACAAGGTGAAGATGCTCCTGATTTACCCCTATGTAAGTAAGAGAAGGATCAGACTTTTAGATATTATTTTCAGCCAGGTGGGAAGCCCTGGGAGGTGCCACGGGAAGGGCAGAACAAGGGGGTCTCCTTATCTTACCCACTGGATCTACAGTCATCTCATCCCAGGCTGCCTTTTGCTGTTCTGCATCAGTACCCGTGTCTAGTCAGGCTCCTCTTAGGTCTCTGCACCAATGCAGGTTCCAATGGCACTTTCCTGATTTGTGGTGGTGCAAGAGGCTGGCTTGAATTTTTAAGCAAAGCCGTTTAATATTGTGTAACCATTGTCTTAATCCTGCCTCCTGTGTTCCCTCGCAAATCCACTGAAATTTCTGAATGTATTTTGATTCAGATAATGCAAAAACCTCTAGGGGTTCAGGCTGTTGCAGACACAAGCTTCCCCTTGCTTGATGGCTTTCTACCCATCCCAGGAATTTGGAGACTTTCTCGTACATCAGCTATGAGCCCACAAGCACCCAGTCTCTGTCACCCAAGGAAAACCCCAGCCTGTGCTCCCACCTGAGATCAAGCAGGTGAAGCAGTAGTGTGGATGTGCTCTAGTGCTGCACCCAGACCCACTCCCTGAGTTTCTACCTGTGGTGCTCTTCTCTGCCAAACCTGCTGCAGGTACTCAGCAAGCACCAAGAGCAGCCACCCAGTGTGTGTCCCACCCAGTGAAATCAGGGGTGGTGAGGTGGGAATGGCCCAGAGGTGAGACTTGCTGGTGCAGACAGGACTGGATGCCCCACAACTCCTGAAAAGCAACTGGCAGCCTTGAAGCAAGAATGCAGCCAGGTACCTGAAGAAGCCACCTCTCAGCAGCCTGGAAAACATATGGTTGATGCTGTTTTCAGTTTGCCTGGAAAGCCACTGAATCTTGGTTGAATTCAGCCCTTCTAGCACTTCCCTCTATGTGGACAAACTTTGGCATAAGAATGGCAACAGTGAGTAGAAATAAGTGGCAAAAATTAGTCCCTTCACAGGGGATGCACACTTCTTTGTTTTTAAAGGAACCTCAAAATCAGGTCTTTGCAAACATGTTCAGCTGAGCCCTAATTTAAGAACAATTGAGCAAGGTCTTATCAAACCCCCTGATTTTAGAAAAGACCTTAGAGAAAGCTGTGACCTGCCCTGTTAGGTGCTGGACTCCTTGGGTGGCAGCTCTCTTGGTTGCTTCCCCAGATTCACCCATCTCACACGCATCAATGAGTTTAGAGTCCTGGATCACTATTAAATAATAATCATAGTTTAGGTTAAGGAACACTTGAGGCATCACCAAGCCAGCTGGAATTGGTTAAACACCATCCTTTTGTGCCTATTCAAGTTCATGAGGGCAGATAGCCCTTGCAGGCTGCCTCCTTGTCTCCTACATACCAAATTTTGGCTCTGTGCAGGTTTTCAGGACCAGCCCTTTGTCCTCCAGCAAAAGCAGCACCCAGCACCTTAGCAGCAGGTTCATACCATGAGTCTCCTAAAGTCGCTGACTCCCCATCCCCCTTTTCCCTCCCCCTACCTCCCCCAGCTCCAGTTCTCACATCCCGAGTTCATCAGTTTAAATCGCATCTTGGTGTAAATTGATTTCATTCCAGCCTTTGCTTCCACCTCTGCCTCGCCTTTAAATTGTATCTAGTCTTAAATCAATCTTATTCCAGCCCTCGGCTGCCGTGCTCTTAATTCTTCCACTTCAGTTGCAACTGTTCTTAAAGGGCCTGGCTCAGAGAGATGCTTTTCTCTCTCGGCCTCTGTTGCCTTCTTGTTTCATTTAAATCACCTCCAATATTAAGCAGGGACATCTTCCCCCTCCCCCCAGCCCTCACATACTCCCTGTTTAGCCAGTTAATATTTCCCCTTTGCAGCTCATTTGGTTTTAAACCAATTGGATTTTTTTTTCATCTCCATAATATTCTAAATTATTCTTTACTTTCTGGCCTCTTCTGAACTTCCTTCTTCTTCCTCCACGTTTCAGTCCATGGTGGCACTAGTAAACAATGGTTTCAGAAATATGATGTGACAGTTGCTGGTTCTCGGTTTGCAGGGCAGGAGGACAAACCCTGTCTGTCCCAGCAGAGCTGATGGGGGGGGAAAGAAATGCTCTGGGACTGTGGGAGAGGAGAAAGGAAGAACCTCTTCCTATGTTCTCAGTCTCATTATAAAGTGATTTAAGTAGCTGCAAACGGCTTTGGGAGGCCAACAATGCAAATAGATGCCTTTTGGGATTTGCAAGAGTCTGACTTGAAAATGGCCTTAGGGTTTTCAACAGCTGTCTCACCAAAGCTGACTATGAAGGGACCGAGCATTGCTGATGTTCAGAGAGCTGGAAGCAAAAAGGTACCTTTCTGAGGCCTGAGATGACAGAAAAGCCATGTGTTTTAAAGCAGGTCCCTGCAGGCTACTAAGCGCGAAGCGTTCATGGACGCTAGAGATGGCAATGTGCCCAAATCCCATAGTCTTTCAGTAGTAATCAGGTGTCTACATGGCACAGTTGCCTCTGGAAATCTCCTTCCAGTTGTCTTTGTTTTGAAATGACATTCAGGAACTTAAAGTTGCCCAAGGAGCTTTCTTAAAACTGCCAAGGACCTAAACCAGAATGGGATCAGTATTTGTCCACAGCCCTGACAGACCCTGACTTCATTTATGCGTGGGTGTATACGGACATATTTTTAGGAAAGAAGGAAGTAAAATACCCCTTTGTTCTTTTCTGTTCAATGTCCATGAAGGCATCTGGACACAGCCATTCTCCAGGTCCCCAGTGGCAGGGCCTGTTCACTAACATTGCAGCATTGGGTGTGAACGGGCTGGTCTCCACCACCTGAGTCATCTTTGAACATGGTCACCAGTGCAGCTGTGAGCTAGTGAGGGGTCACCATTCACCCCGTGCATGGAGATGGCTCCTGGTAATGGCATTCAGCAGCTCCTCGCCCAAGGCTTTGAAAGGTGACCTGGAGGGTCAAAGGTTTGGTGATCCGTGTCCTGGAGGAGACACTGACTCTTCTCCATGACATAATTTAATCTTTTTCCTTAAGAAGAGCCCATTGTGTTTTGAGGCTGTCCCTTCCACTGGATGTTGTAACCGAGTGGTGCCCTGAGCCATTACTGTCCTCTGACCCCTCCATCACAGCACAGAAGATATAAGCAAGGTGATGCCCTCATTTGCTGCCCATGGAAGAAAGCTGCCAGTCTCAGAGTAATGGATGTTTAGAAGTGGAAGCGTCATGAATCAGATGTGTTTGGGGAAGCTGTTTGAGTGATCTGAGAGATTAATGCCCTGATTCACATGTTGGTTGGTTTTAAAGTGCCTGAAACTTTTTTCATGATGGAAAGTTTTAATGAAGAAACTAAGATTTTTTCCTGGAAATTGAGTGGGGCTTAGGCTTTTAGCTTTTTTCTTTGGTGGTTTTTTTTCCCCCCCTCTTGTAAAAGATGACTGGAAGCAGAACAGCTAATAAGCAAAATAAGTGTTTGCCTGAAATGTTTTAGACCTAGTTTTCAGTAAATTTGGGCCAATGTTTTTGTCTTGGTTTTGACTGTCAAAAATGAAAACACATCTTTTGTGATAGGTCAGATCTTTTAATTCTGAAGGATGCCTCTGTTCCTGCCAGCTCTAAGTAGCAGTGCTGTCCAGTGGGACACGTGCACAAGAGCTCTGCAGATGGATGGCGCCATGAAGCTAACACAGGGTAATTGTGGAAAACCTATCCAGATTCTTCATTATGACTAGACTGCAATTAATTTTGACTTTTCTTGGTAGATCCCGTTTGTTAGTTGCTTTTTTAGCAGGAATAATATTGCTGGTTTAGCTTTGATGCTACCAGGCACGTCTGAAGAATATGGACTGTATTCCAGGTCCTCAAGGGTCTGTGTAGGTCTCCTGGGCTTTATGGCTGCCAGGAAAACTCGTAGAGCCTCTGGATAGTTCAGTCAATGCAAGCTCACTTTGGAAAGGAAAGAGTCCAAAGGAACACGCAGGAAAAGGAAGGGCCAAACAGCCTTTCCAGCTTCAAGCTGCAGACAGTTCATGCAAAACCAGGTTAATGTGGGCTGTTGCCTTGGGAACTTATGTCAGTCCCTTGATGTCTCCAGAAAAATTCTCATTTCCTTCAATGTGCTTTGGATCAGGTACTCGCTGACCCACCCGGAGGAGCTGCCTAACTCAAATGGGCCAGGGTGAATGCAATTGGTTAGGATGTCTCTGTTCCCTGTGCTTTCTCCCTTAGGAAGGTAAAAGGTGCAGTTGCTGTGTTAATGAGCAGAACTGACGAGTTTTTTTGGCATGAACAAGACAATTAGAGTAGTCTATGGCAGATTAGCAGTAAGTATTCCCAGGCCCACAGAGGTGCTCTGATTGAATCTTCACTGAGTCCCTAAATCCCAAAGGATCTGGACAAGGTAATGCTGCACAGTGGGTCCGTCCCTAAAACATATCTTTATTTAATAGAAAAATAATGCTCATCAGACATCTGGTGGAAAAGTTTTGGCCTTTTTATCTATGCCTAAAATCAATGTATGCATGATGATGTTGGTGGATTCAGAAGCTGGAAAGACCTAATGGTCTTTCATAGCTTCATAGCGCCATCCATCTGCAGAGCTCTTGTGCACGTGTCCCACTGGACAGCACTGCTACTTAGAGCTGGCAGGAACAGAGGCATCCTTCAGAATTAAAAGATCTGACCTATCACAAAAGATGTGTTTTCATTTTTGACAGTCAAAATGTAGCTTTTCATTTCTGCTAATGAAATCCCACCCTGGTAGTTAAGGTTACCAGATAAGCATGTAGTGTTGCTCTGTAGTGATTTATACCGTACACACTGATTTACACTAGCTGAAGGCTGGGCCCAGTTTGGGTTTTTTTGGACTCATTGCTGCATAAATGTTGTAGATACCCAGAAGCAACTGGAGAAAGAAACGCTTGACTTCCTAACTTGGCCAACATGTCCAATGGTGCAATGAGGCAGCCTGGCTGGTCCTGGCCATGAGCAGGGCCATGTCTAGAGCTAGAAGAGCTGCTGTGGGTCATGCAGAAAGGTGACATCACTGTCCATGTAGGAGAAGGTTAGGTATTAAGTGCTGTATCCATCAAACTGTAATGTCACTGGAGACGTTGGACCGTTCCCAGAAATATGTACCACCAGGTGCAAACCTCACAAGGCTGTGCTCTTTGGAAGGGCAGCATTCCTCCTGTTGGTATCCTCAGTATCGCTGTGATTGTTGTCCCCTGTTCAGTGGCATCATGCACCTTAGAGCTAAAAGCAGAAATTAAAGATGTTGGGAAGATGTGCTGTTACAGCTCAGATCTTCTGTGGCTTGGTACCAGGAAGGCTGGGAACGTGCACGCAGCAGTAAGGTGCGTTGGTATCTCCAGTCCTCCATCTGAAGGTTGTGTTGTGCTGGGAGGTAATTTTTATTATTTGTAGTTTATGGTTAGAATGTGATTCTTTTCTTAGATTTGAGCCACAGGAGACTGGGGAGAGCTTCAGGGAGAGCGTTCCTGCCTGCTGCCCCACCTCGGGCTGCTCACAGCAGACAGGGACTTCACCATCTCTGGCAGGGAGCGTGTGGCTGGCTACCTTGGGTACTCCCCAGGGTCCAAGCTCTGACTGAGAGGTGCTGGGCAGGGGCTCACTCTGCTTTCCCCCTTTCAGGCAATATGGTCCATGGGGAAAAACAAGAGCCAAGTATAAAAAAGTTGTAGCCAACCTGGCCAAGGTTTAGGATCAAATTAATATTATAGAGTGTAAGAACTGCAATTCTCATAAATCTTGGTTTGCATTTTGAACAAGCATGTCCCAGTGAATCTCTTAACCCACGAAGAATTGACACTTCTAAAGGGGGGCAAAGCCGGAGGGAGGAACACATGAGACAAGGTAGGTGGGATTTTAGTGAAAGAAAATGCAGCCCAAAGGCAGGCTTTGAGGCAGTCACCCAAGCTGTCAGGCCAAGCTGCAAAAGCAAAACAAAGCAACAAAGGAGAATTCAAAGTTCAGAGAAGCAAGTTACAGCACATAGGTTATTGTCATAGGCATTTTTGCTGGGATTTACACATGTGGTTAGCATCAGCTGGCTAGACAGCCTCGTACCGCACAGTGCTCCCTCACTCCGGCTTTGATCTTGCAGTCAACTGCATGCACGACCACCCCCCTGCCATGGGCCCTCCTGCTGCAGTGAGGGATGAGCCCTGTGCTGGGACAGGGGATGCCAGGTCCAGCAAAGACCTAGCGATGTCTAGGGCTGAAGATCTGGGCATCAATCTTCAGAAATTAGTGACACATAAGAAGGAGTCACTGAGGACTTTCTATTGTCTAAATGTTCATCAGCTTTCTATGAGTTATTTTTCTTCTCTGGAAATTTCAGGAAACCTGCTCCATTAGAGGTTGTCTGCACTCAATTTTCTTCTCTGTTGGGGTAGGACACTGTGGTGTATCAGCTCCCATGGTACTCGTGCAGGTGTGAACCAGGAGTCCAACGTTCAGGATGCTTTCCTCATCCGGTACCTATATGGAGTAGCTGAGAACGGGAGAAGCTGCAAAGGGGAGCTTGTACCCATCTCGGTGATTTTTGGCACCTCTGGCTCTGCCATACTAGGCTGGAGGTGGTTTCCCTTTCCCCTCTCTGTTGGTGGCCCATTAGGAGCAGGCACCTCCTATAATCCTCTTTCCTGAACCCTCCACTTCAGGCTCAGAGAAGTGATTTCTCCATGCTCTGTCCTG
This sequence comes from Pygoscelis adeliae, assembly GCF_000699105.1. Taxonomy (NCBI): domain Eukaryota; kingdom Metazoa; phylum Chordata; class Aves; order Sphenisciformes; family Spheniscidae; genus Pygoscelis; species Pygoscelis adeliae. Next base: position 262,454 of record NW_008824010.1, read on the forward strand.
CCCTGCAGGGGATGGGAGTAGGAAAAAGCATGGGAAGGAATGAGAGGGAACGTTGTGCGAGCGTGGGAAGTGGTGCCAATTAGGGCATTCAATGTCCATATATTCAGTATCATTAGCTGTAGCTGGACAAGGCTGCAAAATTTGTCTTGTGCTGATTGATTTTTGCTGCTTTGCTGAAAATCTAACGGGATCCTTGCCCAATGAGTTGGACAGCCCTGATCTAGAGTCTGCCCTGTTGAATAAAAGCCCTTTCTTTTTGGTTTCCAGCAAGTTTTTCTGTGTCCTAGCCAAATCCTGGTTCTTAGACTGAAAAAGACAGTAAAATACAAATCTTCTGCATCCCCTGTGTCTGATGCAGGCAAACTGATCTGCTCATTACTGTTCATATGTTTTTTGGTTTTTCTTTCTTTTTTTGGGGGGCAGGGGGTTGGAGGGGAGCATGGCAGCACCCCAGGGATTTCAGACAGAAAGCACTATCCTTTCCCCCGGGATTTTTGGAAGCCATTGGCAATAGTAATCTGCCTTGTAGCATATGTCAGAGAGGTGGGACACCCAAAGATGGGGAATTTTTCTGTTGTGTGAGAACAAGCAGGCAGACAGAAGAGAGCCACTGGCAATGGCCGTACTAGAAGAAAGCCAGCAGAGGCTCAGTCTTTATTAGATATCAGAAACTTCACAGGGAAACGTGTCCTTGGGGACACGAGTGAGGTTTAACTGGCTTCTCCGCTTGGGGAGCTGTTCCTTCATATCACATACATAATTACATTTACTCTGACAGGGAAAAATGTCTCTGAGATGAATTATTCTGTTGCAGCAATGCTCAGGGCTGTTGTTACCCTGAACCCAGACCATTTTCCAGTCAATCTCTCACTCAATGGGAACTGTTTCACTAGCACAGAGCAAACTGCATTTCAAGGGCAGCCCTGTGCCTCGGAGAAAGGACTTGCCCAGAAATTTGAAGAAGTGCTGGGTCCTTGCAGGTTGGAGAGGGGTCATCTGGGTTGCACATAGTGAGGTGCTTTGGAAGCCTGTCTTGTAGCTGTGCCTTGGTTTCTTCATCCTGATGATGTGTGAAAAGCAGATTAGCTCTGCAGAATGTTGTGACAGTCAGTAGTGCAAATGCTTTCAAAATCCTTCAGTGAAACAGAGAATATAAGTTTAAGGACTGATTGTGTTGCTGCATTACAGACACATCAGTGTTCAGGCAGTCCACAGAAAGCATATGGAAGCCGAGGCTCAGATTTAGGCCAGAGGACCAGGTCCTTGCTGACACCTGAAAAGGGCAGATTGCTGTGTGCTTGGGTGTTTGTCGGGTGCCACAGCTGTGCAGCCAGCCACTGCTCCTCTGCAGAGCAACCCCAAAACTCCCAGCAGCCTCCTGCCTGCAGCCCCTGTGACGTGCAGTGCTGGCGTTAGTCTTGTCTTCGTGATGGATGGATGCGGAATCTGCTGTCTGGATAACCTCCTCCAATCACCATTTCCTTGTTCTCCTGGATGCTGCTTTATTTTTTTCCAGCATGAAAGGTGATCAGATAGAGAACGTGAATGTTGTGCTGGGCAAGGAGAGATGATGAATGGGACGTGTAGCTGAAGGATAGTCAGACCTTGACCTTCTTAGGGAACAGCAACTGCTTTTTCCCTTTTTCTTGAGTTTCTGCTGGGATACATAGGAATCCCTTGGTCTTGTGCAGTGAGATCTGACTGCTGGAATAAATGATGGGTAGAAAAGGGATGGTGGAGGGGTGGCACGGTTTTATCCAGCTCACTTCTTGCATCTCTGAGACCCAGCTGGGTTTTCCTTCAGCCTTGCGGATGCAGCTATGAAAGCAATGTGACCACTTTTGTATTGTGGTGAAATGAGTATAACGATAAATACTATCCCTGTTGAAATTCTTAGAAAATTTACCAGTGACTGCACAGGGGCCGAGATGTTAAATGAAATGCCCCCCTGAATAGGTACATCTGCCTCTGTGCACTACATTCAGTCAATGCAGTAATTATTGAGTGAGACTAAAAATTGCAGAAAGGGGTAATGTAATCTTGTGCTGTTAATTTTATTTTTTTTAGCATTTACTGTACGCCTGTGTTCTATGGCTGTTTGGTTATCCACAGGGATGGGGCAGAGGGTGGATTAGCACTGATACAAGGGGTTGTTTCCTGCATTCTGGGCAATGTCTGTTTATGTAGATGGGTTTTTTGCTATGAAATGCCTGTTCTGTACAGTAATCCTTCTAAAGCAAGACCCTTTTAGAGGTACAGTATGGAGAAAAGGATTGTACATAGCAAATGATAGCATGGTTACCAGCCACACAGATAAATTACTGAGTTTTGTCCTGTTGGTGCAGGCAGGCTGTCTGAAAATGTGTTTGAAGGCAGCCTGGTTCTGATTTATAATCAGGCTTCCTAGAGAACAAATAAAAGCTAAATGGGAACGATGGAAATTACTCAAGGGAGAATCCAAGCTGGATAATCAGCTTTCACACTCCCTTTCCGCCACCCTCGAAGCCAAACTCGCTAACATCTTTCAATGACTTCAGGGCTGAACAACATTGTCCCACTGGTTCTTTTTATACAAATAATTACCCATGACCCATCTAGAGCTGCATGAATCCGGGGATACCAGAGCTTTTTGCAAATATTGATGAATGAAGTGCAATTGTTCCCTGATCCCCAAGCAGTGGGTAGCCATTCCTCCAATTCCATGGTCATTTTGAAATCCCCCCTTGTTGCTGTTAGTGATGGGTGGGAGATAGCTTCTTCCCCCCACACACAAGAATTTCCAGGAGTTTGAAAAAGACTCCAACTCCAAATGGGCACATAAAATTCAGATCCTGAGACGTGAAAAATAACTCATCAAAAAAAACCTTTTCAAACCTATTTTTTTCATAGCCGTTTGCTGTAGAAATGCCTGAGATGTCTGAGACTAAGTTATGTTGAGTGAAGCACCCTGCAATTTGAAAATGTCAACACAGTCCTTTCCCTAAATGTTGCCTGGCTTGTTGCAACTGGCCCAATTTAGCAAAACTTGCACTTTCGATGAATGAGCATTTTAGGGATGGGAAAAAGGTGCAACTCGGGTCACCAGAAAGTGTTTGATCAGCTCTAGTTTGCTCCATCAGAGCTGTTGACTTTGCAGAACAGCAAAGTGACAGAGACATTCCAGATTCTCCTGCTCTGAAAAACAGGCAGAGAAATAATCCTGGGCTGTATTCTCTGCCTGCTCAAGTAAAATGTCTCTTTGCTGTTGAAGGTGCGATTGGCCAAAGTACACACCGCTGACCTGACTATTTACCTGCCGTGGGAACGTCAGGCCAACACCGACAACTGGAAAATGCCGCGTGCTGGCAGGCAGCTGGGCCGCCGGGGTTATACCTGGACATAGAAAATGGTAAATGCATGCCGGTGTAGGGGTGCCTTGTCCTCGTCCAGCACGGTCCCCATGCCATGTGGGAGAGGGTTGTTATTTAATTATATGGCACTTCTTGACAGAAGAGTGAAATTGATTGCTTTTCTTTGTAGCTCTGTAACTGTAGATAACTGGGAGGGTGCTGACAGCATGTACATGGGTGCTTTAACTGTATTCTGAATCTTTGGTAGATTAACTACCAGCTCAGCTTCCTCGTACAAATTTATCTCTGTTTTGTCCCCGCCTGCATCTACCCTTCAGGTCGGAGGCAGCCTAGAGCCCGCGCTGAAGAAGCTCTTGCCCACCAGCCACGTGTGTTTCAGAGGGAAGAACAGAGGCTGTAGCTTTTTCTGGAGGAAAGAGGGATCTCCTTTGCCCCTAAGATAAACCCATGCCTCTTCATGCTGGGCATCCAGAGTAGAAGTCCAGAAGCCCGCAGGTGATGCTCAAGCCTATCAGTAGGGACTGCTCAGCCTGAGGAAGAGGAAGACTGAGGCCCACAACCACCCTCTCACCAACGGGAGTCCTTTACTGCCCCATCTCTCATTCCACATCCCTTTGACCCCAATGTGGTTACAGGACAAAAGACCTTTTTCGACATCTGGGAGCAATTGGAGAAATACCTGTACCTTTCCCCATCTCAATAAATGCAGTGGGGAAAAGGGACAGTAAGAAATGGAGCAAGGAGAGGTGGACCACAGGTAAGGACTCCACCTTCCAGCAAACGCAGAACAGATAATGCTAAATAAAATTATCTTATGACATATTTGATCCAAAGTCACAGTACTGCTGCTTTTCGGACAGCTGTTTCTCTTGCAATTATTTTTCTGTGTCAATGACTTTTTGGTTCACGGGGTTGAGCCACCTCTCCCATGCACGTGCCAAACTCACATTAACTCTCCGGGAAGTTGTGCATGTGCATGGAGAGGAGAACAGATCCCCTTTTTATTTTCAGGAAGGGTTTGCATGTGATTTATGAGTCTGGAGAAGGAGCATGGAATACCACAGTGCCAAATTAAGGCATGTCCAGCAAACAAAAGGACAAGGTGAAATCCAGGAGCCTTCAGAATTAATTACTGGAACAACAGAGCCGATGTGAAGTGATGTGAGCTCATGGTAGCCGCTCCAGCCAGCTTCAGGTGCAAAGGTATATTTGTTCATGTCTCAGGGTTTTCGTCTCAGCACTGACAGGGTGATAATTCAGTCCTATAAAGCATCAAATTATCACTGCCGTCTTAGCATTGATTTCTCTCCCCAACCGACACCATAAAAAAGTGAATGCTTTCTCCTCAAGGCCTCGGTGTGGAGAATTTCCCATGGCAGGCCATGAGTTACAACTCTATCTCCAAAGACATCCTGTAAATAACACGTCAGGATCTTAATTCATTAAATAAATCTAATAGCTTACCCAATCCATAACACACAGTATCTTCAATGGTGTCAGTTCTTTCCTCTCTTTTGAGGCATATGCTGAGTACATCGCATAGGCACAGATATAATTATCCATGCCTTCCCCACCTATATAAAGCAAAGCGTGTGTGTGCAAGCATCTGAAGCACGCACAGAGCTGTGGGGAGGGTGCTGGAGTAGATGTGGGCCAGACCTGGTATTTTCTGTCGCTCCAGGAGAGCCCCTGTCCCCACAGCTCCACTAATAGGTACAATTTCTCACGCCAGCTGGCTGCCTGAGGGCCTATCACTAAATGCACAGTCAAACCGGAGATGATCATGCACTGACACGGGCCCTCTGATGCCTTGTAAAGTTCAGATGACTGGCTTCAAGCTTGTTTCTTTTGGAGAGAGAAAGAGCTTGTTACCAAGCTTGTTACAGCAAGTTACCAAGTCTTGCTGTATCTGTCCCTCTTTCTTTCTATTTGGGAAACTTCCTACTTCAAGCTATCTGCTGTACGCAGGTATTTTTGTGCTTATGAGGTTTTCCCCCTCTTGCACAGTCCAATAATTCACGCTTGTCCAAAGCAGTGATGAAACCCTTCCACCGGCATGCTGGAGCAAGAGGGATGCTCGGGCTGGGTGGTGTTCCATCCTGGCTTTGGAGGGAGCTTGCTCCGGTCTCAGAGCTGAGGCTGGGGCAAGGGCAGATTCAAGGCTGGTGCTGTGGTCCTTGGGGCTGGCAGCGCCTCCCCAGCCCCTTCCTCAGGGAGGGTGTCTCCATGGGGCTCGGTTTCTGCCTTGACTCCAGCTATTTGGTTTTATGGAGATGCCTTCAGTTGACAGTGGTGGAATTTGGGAAGTTCATCCCTCTGCCCTGAGGCTGAGGTTTTTAGTGTGCCCTTGAAAGAGAAACACCCTGGAGCCGCAAGAGGTTTCGTCCTCCAGCTGCATAGGGACACTGTAAGGGGCAACAGGCTTGTGTGTGCACGAGAAGAGGGTTTTGAAAAATTTAATTTTACAAGAAAATGCTGAACTGCTGGTGAATATAATAATTAATCCTGAAAGATCTGCTGGAGCCCTGTGGTGTGTTTGCTTCTGCTCTAATTCATGCTGAAAGGGGGAAATCTTGCAAGGACTGTTTTCATTTCTAGCAAGATAATGTCCCCACTTTGTCTTTTCTTTTTTGATTAATGTAAAAGACCAAAAGAAAATTAACTTGCTACTGGACTAATTTAATAGATGTTTCACCATGGAGCATACTTTGATTGCTGAGTATTACCCTGCTGTATGAGAGACCGACAGGGGACATTGCAGGGTTTCCTGATTTACTGCTATTTTGGGCATTGCCAGTTTGATAGGACCTCCAGTTTTTTTGTTGTTTTGTGGTTTTGTTTTGTTTTGTTTTTAAAAGGTTGGGGGGGAGGGATGGGAAGGAAAGAAAAGGCCTCAGTCAGAAAGAGGCTTTGTATTCCTGGTTTTCCTGGTCTGGATTCAAGTGACATTTTCTGCTGAATCCATTACCATTAGTCCATACGAGCAACACGCCAGATCCCTTTGTCCTTCGAAGGCTGGAGCAGCTCTCCCCTTTCGCCTGGGGAGGGGTGCCGCAGCGCCGAGCCAAGCCGCATCCCATCTCCAATAAACTTCATAGTTACCTTCCCTAATAAAGGACTTAATCTGAATACATGTTTTTACTAATTGCAACAGGAAGTTTTGTCAGAGCAGTTTACCTACTGCTGCGCCCGGCGCTCCCCGCAGGCCCTGGGAACCGATACCCGCATCCCGACCAGAGCCCTGGGCTTCAATTAGCCCTGGCCGTTCAGAATGAAAACAATTCTCCATTTTCTCATTAAAAGATGAAAGAGGAGAGCCTTCATTCCCCCCCCCCCCCTTTTTTTTTAAACACCGAGTGATAATTTTGCGCTGCGAAGAAGCTGCTCCTCTTTCATGGCCCCTGATTAGGAAAGACAATGGGATTAGTTCAAACCGAGTTGAGAGGCCTTGGTGACTTCTTTGCTGGCTAAATTGTGGATGAGGGTGGATAATGGGAGATTGATTAGGGTTAATAGACTTATTTTAACAGGTCACGCCGCACAGCACTCTGGGTTGTGGTGCTCCAACACATATTATTGCAAGCCATAAATCAAGCGGCTTGGAGGGACTTCAGGGCTCCCTCCCTCCAAATTGTTGGTGAACAATTGACTTTTGTCTCCCTGTTGCTAGTGCTACCGCTTCTACCCCCTGTCTTTTGGCAGGGCCTGATCCTGGGGGGGCTCAGCACCTCCTCCCCAATGGCCAAGCATCTTGCAGAGCTGTGGAGAGGAGCCTGGTGCTTGCCCATGCTAAGAACCCCACAGGATCCGGCCCCAAAAGGGCTCAATTTGGACAGATGGGGGGGAGTGGGGGTAGGGAAGAGGGGCTGAGCTTTTTAAAGTGCATTTTGTGAGTTTTATGCTTGGGGATGAATGGGAACCTTAAAACCAGCTCTGTGGGACTCCCAGGTTTGTTTTCTCTCATTTCTAAGGTTACTGAGTGTGTTCCAGCAGCTGGAACAACTGCGCGGAGCTGTCACTCCCGCTTGTGCTCCATCAAAACGCCTCCAGCCGGGAGGTTTCCAAAGCGGCGGAGGGGGAAGGAGTGGCGAGGGGGCGAACGAATTCCCACAAGGTTTTCAGGCTGTTTTGGCTCCAGCATCTAAACGTGACCAGAGACAGCACGTGAAGAGTCAATGCTGCTTGTAACCCCTTGGGAGCTCCACTTATATTTCAATGCCAGGTCAATGTTAAGCAGGGTCATTTGTGTATATTGGATATTGCAAATGTATAGTTTTCATTTAGAGAAGCCCAAAAGGAATGTTTTCTAACAGGTGGGGAAGGTAGGAAAAGCTTATTCTGTGAAACGCATAGCAGGGTTTCTTTCAAGCAGGGTAAGACTCTGGTCTGTCTTACACCGGGAGAAATCTCTGCTGCCTTGCTGGAGCTTTATGCTTTTGCAAAATGTGAGCTATTCTGGTTTTATATTGTTGTACCTTGATCCCAAATGGAAGATCTCATTTTTTTCCAATGGGCACTAGCTCAAAGTACGTTACATTATTCCACTGCAGTTCATGCTACAACAAACTGCAACAAAAATCCCCTCCGACAGCATGCCCATGGTGTTACAAGTGATTGCTGCCATAAGCCATATCATTAAGTGCCAGGACTGTGGTAAGTACTAGAGCTAGCTGGAGATTTTTCCGCTGGAATAATTGTCTAAGAGAGTCCTGTTTGCAAAATCAAAATTTTCCATGGGGAAATGCACAGTTTTGCTATTTTCCTCCCTCTCTGCCTTTCACTACTTCCCGTACAGGCACTGTCACATCAGAAATTTTCAGTTATTGTTTTCCTGGGAAAAGAGATGGGTTTTACCGGGCTTCAGAAAACTCTGAACCTATGCATGGAAATGTCATACAGCATGACCCTTGGCAGTCTCTCACAGCACCTAATGGCATGGCACGGCACGCAGGATGCTGCAGGCAATGCCCCTTTACTTCAGGCAGGCACCGCTGCTCCCAGGGCACTGTCGGCACAGGACACACCAGCGCAGTTACTGGTAACGGTCACAGCTCTGTGGCCCCCGGAGCACACACAAAACAGAAAATCCTCTGGTGGTCCAGCCCGGTCTGACAGCAAGGTGCCCTCATTCAGGGTGGCAGACAGCAAAAGCAGTATGTACTTTCCAGAGAAAAGGCTGACGTGATCTCTAGGTATTTCTGGCTAGAGATTAAATAAAGCAGAGAGTTTTAACTCCTTAGTATTTCTAAAGGGCTGACTGCTGCAGTGTGAATGTGCTACCTGAGAATTGCCCTGTGATGATCTGATCTTTTCTATCCTGCTTTTCCAGGCTTTCTCTGCTTTCTGCACCTCGCAATGCGCACACTAATTGAAGCTTCACGGAGATATTTTTTTGGCCATGCAAGGATATGTGGAGGCTTTGTGAAAATGATCTTCTCCAAAGAGGATATAGGATTAATTTTAGCATGGATCAGGTGTCACGCACGTTCATGGATTTGAAAACAAAAACAGGCAGAAATAAATGTAAGTGCGGTAACCAGCTGGTGTACGGGGATGTGCTAACCTGCAATTGTGGAATCTTTGCTGTCACTGTAATCATAACAAATATATTACTAGCTTGTAGCACATTTTGTCCAGAGATGATAAAGTACTTCACCAAAAAAATGCCTTGGAATACTCCAGACAGTTGTGTCTATATAGTTGATGTCTGCATTTGTGAATCTGAGTCAGCAAGCAGTTAAATGATGTGCCTGGGATCATCTAGTTGATCAGTGGCAAAGGTCTTAGAGTTCAAAGCTCCTTCACTCCCTGGATGGGTCTGGCGACATCAAGGGCCTCAGTGCAGACAGATCAGTGTAAAGGAATTCAAAATCCCCTTCCTAAACTAAGGCACAGTTTGCATCCTAAAAACTTCGGTCATCTTGCCAAAAGTACTTGCCACGTCACACTTTGCAACATCAGATGTATCTGTCCTGAGAACACGCAAATGTCTGTCCAGCAGAAACTGCTCAAAGGTGTGTAAATACAACACACGGAACAAAACGAGATCTTAATCCCAGTATTGCACCATGCATTGGGAAATGCCAGGGTCATCCGTGGGAGGAACAGGTTCAATTCTGATTACAGAGTTACTGCAGCCTGCCCCAGGCTGGGTACTGCAGCCGGGATTGCAGAGTGGAAGGCACATCCCGAGCTTGACTAACAAGGTGCTTCCTTATGGATGGGGTAATTGGGAGCAGCCTTTTTTTCTGGGTTTCCCTCCCCTCTCTTGGACAGAGGCTTTAAATGCTCTGCCACCGTGCTCTCCCCAGCACCCGTTCAAATACGGAGCCACCCAGAAGTATACCTTTCCACGAGCACTCCTGATGAGTCTCTCATTTCCAAAAACATCCTTTCAGACAACATTTCCTTCCTGTGAATGTCTGTGAAAATGAACTGAACGATTCCCAGTGCTGCTGGAATATGTTTGCATTTCTTTATGCAAATCGAGAACTGCAAATAATTTTTGGCAGTCTTGTCCTGGCTCACAGCGGTAAAGTAACAACAGAACGTAGGTGAAGTCGATGACAACTTTATAATAACAACCAAAACCAGGCAGATCAAGCATGTGTATCACATGTTATGTCTTCACTACAAAAGGAGAGGTGTTTTTACACGGAGATGATTAACTGGAGATATCTACCTGGGTGTACATTGCAAACAGCGATAAGATAGTGTTACCTAGATGTGACTGGCTGGCTTTATCTTGACTAGGCATATCTAGGCAAAATCTATAATTCTTTGTCTAGACAATGAGCTCACAACAAGGGAATGAACTTTAATTAGCTGTTTTGATGGAAAAAAAACGTTTGTGTAATGGAGACAAAGCCAGAGCACTTATGAGCAACCCTACAATAACAAACCTAATTGTGCATAAACATAGCAGATAGGGAAGGGGGTGGCGGTAGCAGGAGGATTTCATTTCAAAGTGTCAAGGAGTTATTTCAGATGCTGGCAGGCACCTGCCTTCATAACAGGGTCAAAGGCAAAATTTGCACCCCTCTACCCACAGCTCGTGTCGAGAGGAAGGAAGGACAGGGAGTATTTCTCTGTGTGAGCCCTGCTCATTGCACCTTTGGAAAGTGCTAAGCAGGGCAATGGGAAGAGGTGAATGAAAAAGCCACGTGGCCATGCGTTTAAAGAGCTGTCAGGGGCTGTGGTAGTAAAGTGTTGTTGGGGAAAAGAAAAGCTCTATGTCATTCCTGGCATCCTTGCAAGACAACGAGGGGCCCAAACCTCTGCCCTTCCTGCTATCATGGGACCTGAAATGTATGCTTTATATGAAAAGGTATGCTTTATCCTCTTTAAAAAAAAAAAAAAAATCTGGATTTTTAGGCTGTTTCTGTACAGGGTGCAGACTTGCTGACGTAGCTGCCTTCCCCAGCTGCCTGCTACAGACCCTTTAGAGGTTATCCATGGACCCCCCTGGCACTGAAGCACTGAGTATGTTATGTGATGCTCAATAACGGATGTCATATGAAGGCAGGCTACGTAATCCAACAGGTTGGACTCTTCTGTTTTCACAGCCCCGCTGTGGTGGAAATATGACTTCTGTTGAGCGTGAATAGCACCTAGCAAAGAAAACCAATGCTCCAGGAACACCTTTGTTTTCCTTTTCCTTGGTGCAAGAAAGAGGAGGAAAATAGCACAAGGTATTGGCTGTTCAGTACAACTCTGGCTCTTGATTTTGCCCCATAATGAGGTCCAGGTTGACAACCCCCCCCCCCAGGGAAGGGGGTGGCAATAGCAATAGCAATCAGTCTCGTTTGGATGAAATGTAAGAAGTTCTGGTGCTTGATAAGATCTCAGTGAGACTGATATTATTTGATGTTTATGTTCCACTACTGACCAGAGCCCTCCCTGGATGCACGCTCTCAGCTTTATACAGAGATAGAGCAAGAAGCATCCTCTGGACTGAACGTCTCACAGCCCTGGTGCTGTAACTCTCTCTGCAGCATTGGTGTTTTCTCACAGCTGCTTCTCCCAGTGCTCTGCTGCTGCCTGTGAATGTCCATGTGCAACGTGCCCACCATGCCAGGGAGGTCAGAGCAGGAGAGGGCACAGGGGGGAGAGCACGGCAGGCAGCGTGTTCTCTGCTTACAACTGCCAAGAAAGTGCAAAAATAAGCAAATCTGAAAAGCAAGTGTCCCGTGTGATTAGCAGTGCTTTGCGTACGGATGAGAAGCTAAGCTGAAGCAGTTCTGCTCTGGAAATGGCTTTATGTGGTGTTGGTGCCAGCCTGAGGTTCAGAAATGGCTGCGTTTCTTCTCAGAGGGACACTAGCGATAGCGCTGAGTTAGCGATCAGGAGCTCTGGCAGTAGCATTTTCCAGATGACTCAGGTTTTGCCACCGCACCCTGAGCTGAAAAGTGCTGGGGTTTGAGCTGGGGCTGAGGTTGTGACCATGGTTTTAGGAGGTTTAGGTGCCCAAGCGGGGCCCCTAATTGCTTTGGGCTCTTCTGTAGATAGACCCCTCCTATAGGTGATATAGGCCCTAAATGGGCTCTCTTGCTCTCTTAAGGTACCTGTCTCCCTCCATTGACCACGGTGGGAGCCAAGACCCTCACTATGGGTGTCTCACTCAAAAGCCTGAAGCTAGATGGTTAGATAGGTGCAGAAGGTGTGTGGCACAGAGGAAAGCCAAGAAATTGCTGCAAAATGTAAAGGCACCAAATCTGGAAAAGGGTTTTTCAAGGAACATGTCCTGTCTGGCTGAGTGGCTTTTGTTTCTGAGGACTTTGGTCAGGATGAAAGGGGTTGGGGCTGGTGCTAGGGATGATCCTGAGGTCTTCGACCTGCAAAGGGGCAGCAGTGGGTGCAGAAGGGAGGAGCTGCAGGGAGGTCGATGTGTTTGTACGTGGCTACCATGCTTGCAGCATCTTGTTTAGATCTCATTTAGTTTTAGAAATGTGGAGTTGTCACAGGCTATTACCCAGCGCATGTCCTGTGAAAGAAGGCAAACAGGCCCTGCTGCCAGGCTACACCAGAGTCGGTCCATGGGTATCCACCTCACAGCATTGAAAGCCTGAGCTTTTCTGGTCTGTCAGAGGTGTCACATTATCTCATTCAGGGCCGTTGAATTTATTCTCTGTGCAGAAGGTTATTCTCATGAATAGGGGCAATAAGGCTGCTCTGCTCCATCCAACCCCCTAGTGTTGTCCCTACATCCCAGGATAGGTTTCCCTCCAGAGAAGACGCAGAGCCACCCTGACACTGGCCATGCTCCCAATGGATATCCCTGGGAAATCAATGGACGAGCTCAAGGTTTTCCATTTTTTTCTGAATCAGCTGCAGCACATGGGATATCCGTTGGGGGGGACCTTCTGCTCCTCTTCAAAGGAGATAATTAAATACATTTCAGCTTTTGTGTCGACTTTTGTGTGGACTCAGATCACTCATCAAAGATGACTTTTAATCAAACTCCCCTTGGAAGGGACCTCTCAGTAGTAGGCTTGAACTCGGGAGGGTCGAAAGAAAGACAAGATGAGGAAATAATAATACACTTTAAGCATTGCCCTTCATTAATATCTTCAATAAACAAACATGTACATCTGAATATTACTTTCTCTTACACACCCACTGTTATCACTTAACTATATTCCACATGAAAGCACGCTTGTCATAAGCCATTTCAACTCCCATCCCAAGTTAATATATTAGCACTCATTTCATTTGCATTTTAATGGTGAGACTACACTTTTCAAATAAATGACTGCACTTTATCAAAGGATTACTTCATTTTGACTGTAATGCCACTCTGCCATGCGGGAATCGGGGAGAGCGGAGGTTGAAAAAAGCCCTGCAAAGCAGACCCACTGGGTTCAAGAGCACCAGCCTTGCTCTTTACAACTCCATCTTCGTAATGAGGGGGAAAATAGCAGCATCAAAATGTACTGGCCACTTCTCTGAAGGGAGATGCTGATTATGTAATTTCACTCCTGCATTTTGTTAGGTGCATGGACTCCTCCAGGGAACACAATTAAGGGCTATAGATGGCCTGAAATGAACCTGTGGATAGAAATCCCTGTGGTTTCTCTTTATCCAGGCTTTGAATCTCCACCATGTAGCTGAAGCCTATTTTAGTGTTAGGCTTGTTTCCCCAGCAGATCAGAGCAGTCTCCTATGGAGATGGGGTAGCATCCAGCATCCCTGGTTCAGAGGAGGGGGTAACGTGGTGGCCACACTAAAGCAGCACTGAATTCCCACCTTTCGAGGGGAACAAAGCAGAATAAGTTTGGATACTTCTGGTATTGATGCCTAGCTTGTCCTAGCATGAAACATTCCATGGACATACCAGGTCCCAGCACAGGGGCCACAGACCCTTTAAGGGAGCCAGCTTGGCTGCTTGGCTCCACCTGGTGTGGGGGCTGGAGGGAGATAAAGGTGGAAGCAGGCCCAGCTGGGGGGTTTTTGGGGGTGGAGGGAGGTGTGTTATGGCGGTCCTGCAAGAAAGCTGCTGAAAAGGTCCGTGGGTGGCTCATGCAGAAGGTTGAGCATCAGGAGGTGTGTATGTGGTGGGGGTTTGCCTGGGAAGGGGGTGGAAATCCATGAGCTTAGAGAGGCAGCCTGTTCTAAAGGGCTTTTCTGGCTGGTTATTTTATTCTGAAGTCTTCCCCTTGTGTGAGTGCTGGGAGAGTTTGGAGATGGTGGTAGTGTGCCCAGGTACTACTTTCCCATTAAGTTGAACACCTGCCTGGTTAAGTGTTGCTTACAGGGAAATGTGGTATAAGGTTGCACAGGTTTGGTGCTTGTTGTTTAATACTAGGCTGTGTAAGAAGGTTTCTCTAGCTGAAAGAAAAATCCCTACCAACGGATTTTAAATTCCCTCTTTTCCTATGATTGTAATTCCATTTATTAGCTTCTGCTTGCTGAAGAAAGCTGTGGTTCATAATGCCCCAGTGACTGGGTAGGCAATCAAAATGTCCTTAAACATCAGTAAGTTTTACTTTAAAGCCAATCTTTAGCTTGAATTGGAATAAAAGTGGGGTGTCAGCTTCCATTTGTTGATGGGAATGCCGTTGTGGCATTTACTATAATAAAAAAATAAAATTAAAAAAAGTGTGTGGATTAAACCCTGCATTAAATGGAGGCAGGATAATGCAGTGGTCTAGAGCCATTATTTGCAACCCAGGCTGTGATAATGAAGGATGCTGGGGAGCTCTAATGTGTGAAATGTTGGTGGGGATAACAGAAACCTTTAGCAACTTTTCTTTCTTTTTTTTTTTTCTTTTTCTTTATCCTCTGCTACAAATTAGCCTGTTGTACTGACAAACTGAGCCATGGGTTGCCAAGGAAAAAAACACCCCCACCGCCTGTTTGCAGCAGGCCTTCATCCTGGGGAAAATCCAAGTGTCTCCCAAACTGGTTATTGATTAGAAATGCTTTATTTCATCAGGAGTTTACATGCTGGCAAAGTTTATCCAGCCTTGGAAATGAAAGATTGTGGATGGCAGCACCAGACTCTTCTGGAGAGACTCCAGGCTCAGGCGCTTGGTCCCAGGCTGGGGGATGCTCCTGCAGAGGTGAGCAGATCTCTCCTTCCTTGTGTCCTGCGAGTCAAAGGCTCTCTATGCTAGAGAGCAGCGTGGCGCAACAGGAGCGGCCTGCGGGGATTAACTCCTGGTGCTGAGGAGCTGAATTTCATATTACATACCTTTTAGGGCTTTTTATGTTGGGATGTTTCTAGTCTGATCTTATGGGTTGGTCTCCACTAGAAGTTGGGGCGTATTAGGTACATCTTCTGTTGGGGGTTTTGTTGCCATGGGGTGCCCCTGTTTCTAGGATGTGTCTTCCCTCGTGGTCTAGATATCTGTCCCTCCAGCTCTCCTGTGCTGAGGAAGGAGGTACAGGACAGCCCTGTCCTTGTGCAGCAAGCTGGTTGTGTTATGGCTGGGAAGAGTTGTGACAAATTGGCTAATCGCCCTGAGGACACTGCACAGAGCAATAGGCATTGCTGGCAGATCTGCTGGAAATTTGGGTTCACTTGGGGACGCAGGGAGGTGAGATGGAGCCCACAGGATGATGGGGAGAGGGCAAAAGGATACCAGCAGTGGGTTGCTCTCCTACTGCCAATTTGAAGTAGGTAGGGGAAGTCCTGATGGAAATCGTTAGCTTCCTGCTAATTCTGCTGGTGAAGTGCCTCTGATTTAGCCCTGGGGCGTGTGTGCACCCTGAAGGAGCCCAGAATACAAGGGGCTGCAGCGTTTCTCAAAGGGCACAGAAAAGAGGGTCTTGCTGGTAAACTCACCCAATGCTGGTGCAGGTGGCTGCAGAATAACTGCAGCGGTGAGGCTGAGCACAGGGAGGCATAAGGACCCATCACCAGAGCCTCGTGGCATCTGCCCCTTGCTCACAACTCTCCCTGCTGCACATTGCACCGAGGTGACCGATCTGAACTTTTACTGGCCTGGTGCTGGCAAGCCTCCAGCAAATATCATGGACCTAACCTGTTATTCATCAATATTTTAATTGTTACACTTCTTACCACACGCCTCAACTATTTCACAAATGCTGGCTCTAAATCCCCTGAACATGTTTAAAATAATTCCTCAGGCATGCGTGGACAGAGCTCCCTGCATTCCTCCTTGGTTATATATAATGCTGCTGAAGCCTGGGATGGCTATGGCTGTCTGTATTTATACCACAAAATCTCTTTTGCATTGCCTAGAATTTGAGTTGTGTAATTCATGTGGGCTGCCCAAAAAGCTGAAGCAGCCAGCAAGGCTTAGTGATCGCTCCTATGAGCCTGTAACATAATGCTCTTTGCAGTACGCTGCACATACACACGCATCTCCAAGTAGTGGTAGGTAGTACACCTCCAGGAGCACAACCTGAGAAAAATCCCATTGCTGTAATGTTTTGCACATATTCAGGGAACTGCTGCTCTTGCTGGAGACTGACAGATGCTGCCATGGCCCCTGCTCTGCTCTGTTTGATGGATGAAGGTTACAGCTCCACAGAGGTTTCCAGCGTGGTCCTGGTGCTCACTCCCTCTTTGTTCAGCTGATGTCCTCAGATGGCAACAGATGGCCTTTGTGCTCTGACCCTCTTCCTTCTCTGACCAGTGACTTTTAAGTGCCATCCATCTTCCCCTGGGTTTGACAGAGTGGAGAGCAAGCAGGCTCACCCAGAGGGGAGATTTTTCTTTATCCTGTGCTGGGATGTTTTGGAAGAAGTGAGCATACAGTGTTACCGATATCATTGAGTCTTGGCACTAACCCTCAATGAGCATCATGGTGGCAGTAGACATGTCTTTTGCTCTCCTCCACTTCCATTGCCCTTGGTATCTGTTGCTTTTGGTAGCTGGGGCAAGTGGGGCTGCACCTCTGAGATGGTTTGTCATTTCCCTTGAGAAAAGAAGCGTGGGGTCAGGGCATGTCCCATCAATATGGGAGAAGCTCCAGCTGAGCCTGCCTGTGTGCATCATGCTGAACCCCGGTGGTAAATGATGGTATTTGGGTCCTGAGATGAGCCTGTTGCTCTCCATGTGTGCTTTTCATGCTGTGTGTAATCTAAGGGAGAACTCCAGAGATCAGCAGTGAGGCAGCAGAGCATGCCGTGCACTGAAGTACAAAATAAGGTAAACTATAACTCCCTGCTGTGCTGTAATGTGCCCATCAGCTGGTCTGAGGAGGATGGTTGTGTCCCCTGTTTATAGATGTGGAGCTGTGTTGTAGGCAGAAAGCTGGTTAAGGTAATCCAGTAAACCTCTGACAGGTTAAGGAGTTAAATTCATGGTGTACTGAAGAGAGACCTGGGCAAGGTGGCCTTAGCTAGGGCTCAAGCTGTAGTGTCTTCTGTCAGCTGTAGATAAAGTCAGCTGCCTGCATGTGTGGTAATGTTTAATATCTACCAGTCCCACTGCACCCCTAAATGAGGACATTCAATGCCTGCGGAGTAGCATTTATATAAGTAACTATTTGCCCTTCTGTTTGCTGTGCATGTGTAAAAATTAAGAGCTATTTTTTTGAAAACTGGACCTAAGACTTGCACGTCAAAGGAACTGTAGAAAGTGGAGTTTAAAGGGCTTTCAAGAGGTTATCTAGTCCAGCCCCTAACCCTTGTGGGATCAGCTCCACCTTTGTCATCCTGAGAGATTTTTGTGTAATTATTCTTACAGGATTTCAGTGATGGGAGTTTCAAACCTCCATTGATAACCGGTTTAACTGAACACCCCGACTTACTCTCCTGGGAAAATGGGAGTGGGGTCCCAGCTGGGTGGGACGTGATCTACGCTGTGGCTGGGGGGATCTATATGGTTGAGGGCTGCCTTGTCTGTAGCCACGTGTGTGTGCCAATACCGGGTGTTGCTTGGGAGATGCCCCTGCCCTCCTAGGAAAACTTGTGCCCGCAATGGAAAAAGAAGCTGTGACTAATACGTTGATAAGTGATGTGCTAATGAGGAAGAAGGGATTTAGCTTGTGAATAGTTCTTGTTTTCCATGTCTGCGTCTCCAAAAGGGGGGGATGTCTTGGTCCTAAGAGCAGGTCCCCGGGGGAAGCTGTTAGTTATAATGTCCCCTGGACCCCAAATACCTTCCTGTGACAGCTACATTTAAAACGTGCCCGGCAGCTTGCAATGTAACGTGTGCTCTACTTACTGCCTATGATGCATATTTTAAAATAAAGTCATCACATGATGCTAAACAGAATGCCTTTAAGAAATCCAAGCGCACACTCTCAGCAGAGTTGGCTTAACCAGCAAGCATATAATCTTGTAAAAAAAAGATAGCTTGATTTGACAACTCCACCAAAAGCAGGGTTTATGGTGACTTGCACTCTTTGTGTGCTAGCCTGTAATTCCCTGGTAGTCTTAAATGTACTATTCTTCTGTGCTGGCATCAGGGCTAATTGTGCTATAGTTCTGCAGGTTGCTCATTTTGCTCTTTTAAATGTTGGAATTATGCTACTGCAGCCTAATCCCTCGGGGCTTCTTCAAGTCTTGAAAAGCTAGAAATAAAAATCACAGGTCCAGAGTTCACTACATAGTGCCAGTAGATTTGATGTGGCTTCATGGTGTTATGTTTCATTCTCCTCTGTTATACAGCAACTAAAACTAGATCATCCCAATTGCACTCCTGTCTGGCCTTAAAGTGTACAACTCCGTGAATGACTATGCTGAGGGAAAGAAAATGGAAAAGAATAAGTGAATATGCCTGAATTGTCAATAAAATAAAACTATTACGGTACTTTTCCAGCCTCCAAAATTAAGGCTACAGATGATAAAACAGCTTTGGTTCCATGAACCTTTTTCAAGCAGGGTTTTATTCCTAACCCAGGCTGGATTTGAGCAATTGTGCTGTACAGTCCTTCCATTTCCATAGCAAGAGAGCTCACATTTAACATGTTGCCTTATAGGGGTTTCTCTGCATCCTTAATGCCTTGCCATTCAATAGCTCTGTGCTTTGCAGGACCCTGGAGATAAAAGAACCAATATTGCTTCGAAGGTTATTTCTAACACAGGAGTAGTTAAGAAACTGTCTGCACACAGATGACAAATTATTGTAATCTGAACAAAGAATGGGGCAGTAAAGATCACACCAGCTGAAAACTTAAAAGAAGCCATAGACAAAGATGAAAAGATGGATTAATAAAAGATCTCTAATGCTCCCAAACACAGCAATGTGGCTAATCAGTACAAATGAGAGATGCTTCAGAAGCAGACTTGAAGATGAATTGCCAAGTTCTCGTCTTTCTCCTGTTAGTTGCAGTGGCTCCTTGTGCAGCGTTGCCAGGGCTCTGCCAGCCCCTGCCCACGGAAGCCTCTAATTTACACGTGCTCACAGCACCAGGGGAGAAACGTGTGCTCCTGGGGGCTGGTTTTGCCTGCTTTAACAGGCAGGAGAAGGCTGCGCTTGCACTGCAGCAGTGGCTGATCCTGCCCCTGCTGTGAAATCAGAAAGAAAATATTCCTGCATAAATAGTGCATTTCTTTCCTAATCTCATTTTATCAGCCTGGCTTGCAGCTTGGTACCATTCGTTTGCGCGGTGGGAATAATACTGGGGCAGGAATTACTAAGTAGTGCTCTCGGGCTTGGGGATGTGGGATGACAGACTGGGAGCACAGTGTTCCTTTCTGTCCTTAAAATCTGCAAGTGTCCTCCTCCTGTGTGAGCAAAGGAAAAATTCCCCGAGGCCTGGGAAAGCTGGGATTTCACCTGGTGAACCTGCTCTCTGAGCTGGGGGTAGAGCAGCTTCTGGGTGGATGAGTCATGTAGTGGCTACCGGGTTTTATTTTTTGGGATTCCTGTGTGAAAAGCAGGTGCTTGGTGTGGAAGGTTGTATTTGAGCGAATGGTAGAGAGGATGTGTCTTGGTGTTTGTCCGATACAGGCTCCTTCTGGCAAGCGAGCAAGAAGGTGACATTACAGGATGTGTCTTTCGGAATTTCCCCTCCAGCCTTTGGGAGTCCCAGCAGCAGTGGCTGTGTGATCCCTCGGTGGAAATGCTTCAGCTGATGAAAAGGGAGTTGTCTGCTGCTCTTCGTGTAGTGGCTTTTTTTCTGTTGGACATATATCAGAAGTGTGTGCCACGTGAACGTGCTGCTGGAAGGCTCTCTGAGGGCAGGCGAGCCTGGAGGGGAGAGGGGATGAAGGAAAGCAAGAAGCAACTGAGGCGGGAGCAGATATCCCTGCTAGCACAGCCACAGGGCCACAGAAGCTCATGGAGCATTCAAAGCATTCCTGATAGAGATGTTTTTGCCATGGAAATTCAAGCCAAACCTCCAAGGTCTGCTTAGTTTGAGTGTGAAACCTTGATTTGCATTACAGTTTTGCTAGGCTTGCTTGGCACTTTGCGTGTTATTAATCAAACCTTTGCAGAGCCTGGCCTTGGTTTTAGCTTGGCAGCAGGACCTGTGTCTAGGCAAGTTTACCTTGGCTTTGCATTTCATTGCAGACCTCTGCTTGTGGACGGTAAATCAAATGTGTGATAAGTTTACAGAGGATCTGGACTGCATCTAATAGATGCCATTACGTTGCTTGTTCAGTTGCACGTGTGACAAGGTCATCCCACCTCATAAAGATAGCATAAATTTCATATTTTCTTGACTCCCATGGAGGATTGTGGGAGGTAGAGATGTAGGGATTGCTGCAGTGCCTGGAGCATAGAGATCCCCTATGCAGTTTATCCATAACCCATCGGTATCTGTCAACTTCTCAAACTGACTTTTTTTCAAGCTACAAACTTAATGTGCATCCAGCACTGCCTTGGCAGTGCTGAACACCTTACCTCCTCCTCATGGGAGTTTTAGGCCCCAGTGTTGTGCAAGGGGTCAAAACTATTGCTGGACTGAGGGGCAGCACCTTCTGCTTTGGGCGGTTCGTGGCTTAGGGCTGGTGCTAATTTGGGGGCTGCATGGTGGAGGCATGGGCCTTTGCCTCCTTCAATCCAAACTTGCCTTTGGTACCCAGCTTAAACAGCTACTCTCACCTGACGAGCTCCCAGTCTTTTGGGACCTTGTCATGCTCTGGCTGTTCCCCCAGACCAGCTCACCCTTGGTCCCCAAGTCTGTTTTCTTCATTCCCTTCGAAAAGATCTGAGCCCTTTGGAGGTTTATACCGTTGGGCTCCAGCTCAAGTCCCTGTTAAACCAAAAGCAAACTTCTCGGTGGCTTCTGCAGCAGAGCCTTCTGGCTCAGCCTTGGAGTTCTTTGGTGCACCTCATCCTTGAGTACGCGTCACTTTGCTGCAATACCTTCCCCAATAGTAACAACCCAAGTGCTGGAGATTCTTCTGAAGCCTGAAAGCTGTCCAGCACACATTACACTCGTCATGCTTGCCTCTTTGTCGAGCTGGCAGCTGCCTTCTCTCCTCTGGAAACCTGTGCAGTTGGCCAGTTGTGTGCCCACGGTCTGTCCTGGCTCTGCACCTCCCCACGATGGAGGAGGAGCAGTTCAGCAGCTCAAGGCACAGATACTTGCTGCAGTCATGGTTTCTCCACCCTGCTTTGACCACAAGACTATTTCTCCTATATTTTTCCCAAAGGCCACCACCACGTGTGCAGGTTTTTTTACAGCAGCAAGTCTGGCTGTCTGCTGACACTTCAAAAAACAGGAGAAATCCCACGCTGTCAGCTCCTGGAGACGGATTTCTATGTTGTGCAGACCTGTAGCAACATGACAAACACCTTTCTAGTGATGCAATGGTCATTGGTATAGTTGTTGAGCTGTGGCTGCAATGGGCCAAGAGGTGATGATCTAACAGGCTGGCTTTTTATAGCATCTGACATACTCTAGCACTGCTCAGGTGTGGCTGCAGAAATCCCCATTTCTGTTTCATGCCCTGTTAATAACTGAGTCTGAAAATTGCTCGTGTATTAACAGCTGAGCAACAATTGTGCAGGTTCCCCCCCATCAGATTTTGGCTTAAGAAGAGGACATGAAGGTGCAGTGAATTTTTGAGCTAGCTATGTATCTCTGGGAAATTACATCTGTATCCACTGCAAAATCCTCCTGTCCTGGAATAGAACAGCCTGGATCCTGCCATGGTTTCCACTTACCAGTGTGTGCTGTAAGCCAGGGCAGACCTGGAGATCTGGAGTTTGATGGAAGAAACATGGAAAACAGCTGTGCTTTTGCTATTCCAGTCCCAATGAAAAATCAGCAGGACTTCATGATGAAGTGTTGGAACTGTTGAGTGTAATAAATAGAAACAGAAGTTTACCTAGCTACATAGGACAGTATAGCTTCTGAGGTCCCATGGGGTCTATTGCACGGTTGATTGTATTTAAATGATACCATCCATTTCCTATATACTCTAGAGGAGATTCAGGCTTATTAGTAGATCAGAAACATTCTTCATTATCCATTACAGTAGTAAGCAAGCCAACAGATACTTTGCCTTGACACCATAATATTTAAGAGGGAGGAATCTGTCTGCCAAGTGCTAAGTTGTCTTCTCTGCTTTAAATAAATAAGTATAATAAATAATAGATAATTAAACTCTTCTGATCTTTACTGTCTCATGATAATTTACTTGCCCTTTGACTGGGCAGATTTTATTTTCGTGCTTGACTGGCACTCTAGTTTGAAAAGGCCTTGTTATTCAAAATGTAGAATGAAAAAAAAAAAATACAAGAATCGCCATAAAGCAGAGCATGAAGGCTGCTTGTCAAATAGGCATAAAGTACTTGGAGAGTGATTAATGCCTTTCTGTTTTGATATTAAAATGGTACTTCAGTGATTAATTAAGTCCCTGCTCAGAATGCCAATATCCATTTGGGGCCATTTGTGCTCTATTTATAGCGACGTGATGGTTCCTTGCTGCTAGGGCATCCTTCTAGGACAAGAGGAACTCATGGAGTGTTACCCTGTCACCTGGGTAGATTCCTGCCAGGCTGCTGTGGTTTTCCACTGTATTTATGTGCTGCCCTGTGTTCAGGCCAGCTACCGATTGCCTGGAGAGTGGTTTGGTGAAATATTTTGTGGAGTGCTGTTTGAGATGAGGTCACCTGCTTCCAGGCAGTCTCAAACTATATATGCATTGAAGGCTTAAAATATAAGTTAGGAGGCTCTTTACAAAGCTGGGGAACTTCTAATGAATCTGTTCTCTCTGTGTCCACAAATCCTTGGTCAAGGATGTTACATACTTGTATGTAACAAGTATGTATTGTATGTACTTGTATGTAACAAATCCTTGGTCAAGGATTTGTGCTGACTGCTGGAATCATAGAATCATTAAGGCTGGAAAAGACCTCTAAGATCATCGAGTCCAACCGTTGACCCAACACCACCATGCCCACTAAACCATGTCCCTAAGCACCTCATCTACACGTCTTTTAAACTCCTTCAGGGATGGTGACTCAACCACTTCCCTGGGCAGCCTGTTCCAAGGTTTAACCACTCTTTCAGTAAAGACTTTTTTCCTCACGTCCAACCTAAACCTCCCCTGGCACAACTTGAGGCCATTTTCTCTCGTCCTTTCGCCAGTTACTTGGGAGAAGAGACCGACCCCCACCTCGCTACAGCCTCCTTTCAGGTAGTTGTAGAGAGCAATGAGGTCTCCCCTCAGCCTCCTTTTCTCCAGGCCAAACAACCCCAGTTCCCTCAGCCGCTCCTCATCAGACTTGTTCTCCAGACCCTTTGCCAGCTTCGTTGCCCTTCTCTGGACACGCTCTAACACCTCAATGTCCTTCTTGTAGTGAGGGGCCCAAAACTGAACACAGTATTCGAGGTGCGGCCTCACCAGTGCTGAGTACAGGGGCACGATCACTTCCCTGCTCCTGCTGGCCACACTATTTCTGATACAGGCCAGGATGCCGTTGGCCTTCTTGGCCGCCTGGGCACACTGCCGGCTCATGTTCAGCCGGCTGTCGACCAACACCCCCAGGTCCTTTTCCGCCAGGCAGCTTTCCAGCCACTCTTCCCCAAGCCTGTAGCGCTGCATGGGGTTGTTGTGGCCGAAGTGCAGGACCCGGCACTTGGCCTTGTTGAATCTCATACAGTTGGCCTGGGCCCATCGATCCAGCCTGTCCAGGTCCCTCTGCAGAGCCTTCCTACCCTCGAGCAGATCAACACTGCCGCCCAACTTGGTGTCGTCAAACAACAAATGTCGTGGAAATCTACATCCTCTGTTCATCTGTGGGACCTTATGCCATCTTCTTCCCCCAGCACTCAGAAATGGTTGTACGTTAGGGGGCCCTAGCTGGGATACAGATAGCTAATGCGAAGAAAGCCATAGTGAGAGTTAGTCCCCCTCTTCAAATGTTCCACAGGTGCTGTTACACTGAAGAAACACTACTATATCCAAATAATAACGATGATTCTTAGAAATGGAGAAACAGAGGGGAAGAGCTGTCAATGAAATTTTAACGTGTGGCTACTGCCTGGCTTGACAGCGGGAATACCTCCATAGCTTCTGCGAGCAAGGGAAAACAGGTATCCATTGCAGTAACTGTGCATTCCAGCTATGTTTTAGCAGCCTTGAGAAATGCTTGTGTACACACCTTAAATACTTCCAGGCATACTGAACAGATGTGGTCAAATAACTCCCCTGATTAAACATGTCATTACTCTAGGTTAACTCTGCATATGTATACTCTGCTAGGGTTAAAGGAGGGGTGGATTCCTTGTATTTAAACCTGCCCTGACTAAATTTAGTATGTTCTATAAATAGCCCTCCCAAATACTTGAGCAATTCACGTTCTACTTTCTAAAGGCAGAAAAGGCCTCCTAGGTAATGGAAATAACGGTGATTAGTGAAGGTTGTGGATGAAAAGAGGATATGAAAGTAGCATAGAAATCCTTTGATATATCACTTGCTGTTCCTGGGGCATTTTCTTCTCCTTGTCTTGACTTTAAATTTCCCCTGTAGTATGTAAGTGGATCTACCTCCTAAATTTACACTCTTAAAAAAATTTTACCTTGCCTTTCTATGTGAAAATATACTTTCCTCCCGAGTTGTGCTTGGCAGAAATGGGGAAAATGCTATATATATATAAAAAAAAAAATCAATCTAAGTGCATTGATTTGAATCTTTATAGAAACCATTTGGGCTAGTTTGGGCCCCTGCTGTGTTCATCTAGGGAACAATACAGAGGCAAAGCAATTCATTTCATCTAAATTTAGCTACCAAAAGTTAGGCATCTAGTAGTAAGCCAGTCGTTTAGGCTTCTGTGGTCAATGCTGCTGAAGGAGCACCTCTGAGGGCAATTTGTCTGTGTTGTAGGAATGAATCAGCCCCTGAAGGTGCCTGACTCTTTCCATTGACCAGAAGGAGTCTAAATTATTAATGAAATTAGACACCTAAGGACTAATTCAGATGTCTAAAGATAGGTGTCCAGTGCCCTTTTAGACACAATATCATATGCAAGGTGTATGTAATGAGCTGGGAGATGCAAATACTCTGGGAAGATCCATGCCTTTACAGAAGAGATGCACATCTCCCTTCTGGCCACTAGGAGGGCGATACTTTGGGAAATTTAAAATGTAGCTAGGTACTTGTTTAGGCGCATAAATCCCATGCCTAATGCTTAGAAACCTCAAATATGGTGAGGTGTGTCACTGACTCTGTTTTACTGGCTTTCATAACCTTAGAGGCTGGAGTGACATGGGTGAAATCCAGCCCTTTCCTACTGCTGTTTAAAAAGAGCTCACGGAGTTTGCAGGGCTTTGGGGAGGCAACTTCCATGGACATGACCTTCTGTGGACACTGCATTTGCCCACAGGGCTTTCTGTTTAGCTATTTTCATCAAAGCCTTATGTCACTTCTGATGTCCTGATGCTCCCCAGTGATATGGGGGATGAGGTAGGTCCCTTTGGTCGCAGGGTGCTGGTATATGTACACTCACAAAGTATTTCCAGAATCCATCATATCCTGTGCTCATGTTGATATTGGCTGAGAACAACAGAATCCCACTGGCAGGTTGTTATTCCTTAAAGTTATATCACTGTAGTCATAGGGACATGCACGGGGAGATGCTCCTAAGCAGGGGCAAGAGTATACCACTGCACAATAGTCACCCTGAATTACTCCACAGAGAAATATGGTGAGACTTGGATCTAGCAAATATGTCAGAATTGAGTCTATAAGCATTAGTTGCAATAAAACACTGAGATCATTTGGCTAGAAGTCAAATAGTCCAGATCAGCTGCAGTGGCTCACCAGAGGTTTCCCTGCTTCCCTGGTCATGTTGCTTTACAGCAGTTGAGGATTTAGCTCATGGTCTTTGAAGCAACCAGCAGCGAAGAAATAGGTAGAACTGAGACCCCTCAGCAACACCTGTAGCAAGCAACAAGTACAGTCTCAAAGTTACATAGCAGCTTAATTACAGGAGGAGAGGCCTGCCAGACTTAATTTATTTTTAAAAGCCCCATCAAATTTAATTTGTGAGTGCAGTTCTTCCATCTGCTTTCAGGCATTATCTCTGGAGTTCAGGAGAAAAACATATGTCTTGTGGTTAATAAGAATTTGTTTTAATGGATCATATGACTGGGTGATTAATAACTGCTCTACTCTGATTGTTCTCATTATAACGATAACATGCAGCCCTGCTGCCCGGCCCCAATCTATTGTCATGAAAAGAGATCATAAAATGGGAGATGAAAAATTCCTCTGGTTGAGATGAAAGCAAATGGATCAAGAGGCTGGCTGCACGGAGCTGTGCGGAGAAATCGGCTTCCTATGGTTCTTATTATTTCTTTTTTGGGATTATGTATCAGATCATCAAATGTGCACAAAGCAGGGCACTTAAGTCTGTATTTAGACATGTAACTTGATCTGATGTCTGGCTGCCAAAGGCGCTGTGTTGGCATTCAGGAGGTCCTGAGTAAAACCCTGCTTTCCACAGACTCCCTCTGTAACCTTGGGCAAGTCCCCTAAACCTCTCCAGAAATAGCATCCACGCGGAAATATTCCCAGTGCAGATCAGACTCTGACCTCACCAGATTTTCCCCTTTCACTAGCTTGCTCCTGGTTTTAACTTCGTGTCACTTCTTCCAAGGAAAAGCTCAGCATCTCCGTAGGGTTGCACTGTATTTCCACGAGTGCAAAGGAGATGAGAACGTGACCCTTCTGTTTAATGACCAACTGGTGCTTTCATTTCATGCAAGAACCAAATCCAGAGCAATTCATTGTATTTGCTTTCATGATACGCTGGCTGGGTATTAGAAATGTTGGGAGCTTTGTTGTTTGGCAGATATTCAAACCAGTTACTTCAGAGGAAATTCCACTTATTAAAAGAGTCCAGTGATTAGGTTATCATCATCTCCACTTCTCATTTTCTCTGTTCACAATGAAAGCTTGAAAGAGAGAAATTTATTTGGTTGTTTTTAAAGGCACGAGCTGAAATGTGCTCCCAGGCAGGAAATAAAGAGACATTATTACTTCATAGCCCCCCGGGGGAGATGGCAGGCGGTCAGGCATGTGGTCCCAGGAGCCATAAAGCAACACAAACCGGAACAGGTAACTGGTGTCATTTTGGCTTTGATTTGCTTTTCCAGTGTTAACCTCATGTTAACCTTCAGAGCAAGAGGTCAGGGAAAGGTTGCAGCCTCAGATGCTGGAAAAAGGAACTTTGCCTGCCTGAAATGCGCAGTCCTCGCAAAGCCTAGAAAGTTAGCCGCAGATAATAATAAAAAAAGAAATTACTCCTGGATAACATTTCCGTTTCAGCTGAAAATTCTCAGCCAATTTATGCGCAGAAGGAAAAAGCAAGCGGTACTTCAAAGCAGGGAATAAAATCAATGTCCCCCCAAAAGCAGAGGGGAAAATGATTTTTCTTTTTCTTTTTTCTTTAGAGCATTCACCATGCCCTTCCTCTCTCCATATGCATGTGCTTGTGCAGTGCCCAGGCACTGGTGATAGCATGGAAGAGCTGATCTTCTGCCCAGGCAGAAGGTCTGTTCATCAAACACCCTATTGTTTTGCTGTGCTCCAGCAGTGACTGCAGTCAGCATTTGAGACTCAACTACCCTCTGTGCTGGGACCTGGAAGCAGCAGACATGCTTCCTTGGGGTACAGGGTGGCTGACCAGGGCTTTGCTTCCTTGGTGCAGCCTTTCAGGGTACTGTGTGAACTGTGCTCTAATAACTCCCTTTTAGCTCCTACTGCTTGAAATTATCATCTGCCCTGAAAGCTTCCTTTCTTACTGAGCTGTGGGAGAATGTGGGCACCAGGAATGAAGTGTAAAAGCTCTGCTGTGGGCATGAAGCCTTTGTACAGCAACATAAAAATAGCATGGATTGCACAATTGCACCCATAAAAATGGAAAGAGAGGGAAAATCATAGAGCGCACACAGAATTTTTCATTGGCGGCTTCGTTATTTCCATAAGGGACAGACAGATGGGGCCAATTTGATCAAACTAGGAAGTTCTCTGCCAAGGTGCATTCATTCATCTGCTCTGAAATATTAGGTGGCATATGGCAACGGGTATTTTCTGATATATTCCTGCAATGGCATGATGATGAGAGTGTCTCCATGGTGAGAGATATGCAACAAAATGGGCAAAGCGATGGAGACGGGAGAGGCATTGCTGAAGGAGGCTCATGGCTAGTGCTGGGGGACGGGAAGGGGGATGCGGGCTGTATGGTCTTCTGCTGCCCAGACGTGTGGTGTGTTACCTCAGGTGCTGTGCAAGAGCAGCCGTTTTGCACTGGTGAAAGTCTTCTGCAAGGATTAAGCTAATACTGAGTTATAAGACGTATTATTTATTACTATCCTACAGCTTCTTCGGGACCCTTAAACATGAATGTGAGCAACTAAAATATTTGTCTTCAGGGAGACACTTTGACGGAGGGGGGAAAAAGGGAGGGGTTTTTTTTTTTTGGTAGAACAGGTTTTTCATGTTAAAAAAAAAATCCTCTAGACATATCTTGGCACAGCCAAAAATTCTGCTGGACAAAGGTGTCTGGAGCATGGAGATGGTGTGGAGAAGACCTCGGGCTTTCTTTCCATTTGGGCTGTTTGTTGTAATGATACCTATTGCTCCAAACTCTTGGTGGACTTGGAGATGGTATCTGTTATTCAATGTTCCTGCCTTATCACTGAGTTCTTGTCAGCAAAGATGGGATTCATATGCTGAAACGGAAGTGTTTCTATCCAAGTCTTTCATCAGGAGCCCTGTTTTGAGTAGTTGTCTCTACAGTGCATCTCTTCTCACCTGAATGTAGGTGAATCCCCCACTCAGCAATAATTTCACAGCCCTCTACCTTGATTATCTCCCTTTTTAAGGTGGATACATTTACGCACATCCTCTCAATTCTCTTTGAGATCCAGTGTCACACAATGCAGTAAGCATGGAAAGTAGGTCTGTTTGGCAAATGCCATTTATTTTAAGTGAAATAGTTAAAAGAAGATGATGGGTTTAATTATATATCCCATGAAAGACAGGTTTCACTTTTATTTGAAGTTTTGTTTAGACTTCTTTCTTTTTGTTCTTGGTTTGTTTTTGTTTTCTGCTTGCAAAAATGAGAGAAGTTAAGAAGGGAAAATATAGGGGAAACAGTTCTGTGGATTTTTTTCCAAACTTTGAAAGAGAAGAAAACTTTAAAGAGGAAGAAAAAGAAGGGAGAAAGAAAGGAATGGAAAGCCGGAGTCCTTCCAGATTTGGAGAACAAAACCAAAACGACGCCTTTCAAAATGAACATTTATCATTTTGTTCATTTTGAAAGTTTTCATTAAAAAAAGAATTCAACCAAATCAACTTTTTTTGTGGAAACAACTGCGTGCCCTTGGAAACCTGTTTTATTTTTAATGGCTAGAACTTTATGAAGAAAATTGTAACTATGCCGTAGCTGTTCCACTGCCTGAGATTTATGAAGCATGTTAATCAATCACCTCGTCCTGCAGGTGCAGAATTTTATAAATAGCAATTACGAGGAGATGGCGTGATGCCAATCTTAATCCCTCTCTCTCCCCCACATCCTGAAGCCAGCATCTTCAGAAAGCCCTCTGTGCTTACTAAGGCTCCACAAATCATTACATGCGGATTTTTTGATCCACTTCCCAGGCAGCATCCCTTGTGCCTTCAGACTATCATCTCTTTCATGTGGTCCTCTAAGTGCTCTGCTTGGGTCCCTTGGAGATTTTTGCCTGCCATGGCACTGGGAGAACTCAATGGTTGGCCATGGCTGGGCTACAGAGAGCTTCCCTGAGCACTGCTGTCACTTGAAATGGGTCAATAAATCACTCTTCTCACCTTCACAAAAGGTTATGACACTGGAAAATGGAAAAAGATATTTTTGTAACAAAAAATCCTTAGGTCGATTATCTTTTTTTAAACCAATGGCACTTCTGAATGCGAGCAGGTTCTTCTCTCCAAGATGTTGCTCTGTAGAGTGGTCTTTTTCAGACTGAAGTTTCGAAGAGAAGTTTTGGTCAGAGCCTCTGCTTCTGCACTCACCCCTTGAGCAACCATTGTGTTTCCCCACCCTTCGCTTGATGTTTGCCCTGTTCACAGACTGTAACTTGCTGCAAACCACCCTGGAACAAAAGCCCATCTTTGACCCTGTCTGTGCTTCATACAGCATGGACAAAGGCTCTCCTGGAGCATGGGTATTGGCCTGTCCATGAATGTTTCCTACCAGTGGTGAGAAATACCCCGTGAAGCCTGGGATGCTACATGTGCCGAGTCCACCTTGGCCATCTCCTTTGCAGTCTGGGGGTCACTTGAGCAGCCACATGTGCTTCTGGTTCAGGGCTTTTTGTCCCACCTTCCAAAGGGGGATTTTGGCATCAGCTTCACTAGGGGAAGAGAAAGGAGCCTAACTGTCAAGGCCATGGACTTATGTCACTTGTTGTTAACGTAGCAACTTCTCTGGGGTTTTAATAAAAAGGAGTATATATGCCCCCTCTGGGGAACCCCAGCTCTGCCGGTCTCTTTGCTCTGCAGAATTGCCCAAATAAGGTAAAAAGAAGCCTGTTTCCAAGTGATATTATCCCCTGAAAGATCGGTATGCTGGAAAATAATTAGCTGTCAAGACAAGTTGCTCATGCCGCCTGCCCCCTGTCGCCAAATGAAGTTCAGGGGCTCCGATCCGATGCAGAATCACCAGGGGAAGGGGGAAGCTGTCCCCAGATTAGATATGGCAAGCTTATATGACACAAGAATTTATTACTTAGTCCAGCTTACAGGAGGTCAGAAAGAAAATAACAACTCTCTTTGCTTTGTGAAACAGATACAGAGTTTGAGTGTAACCCGGGGGTGTTAAGTCTTAATAAATTCTGTTGGTGACTTGCGTGATGGGCAGATTTATCTCCATCGTGCTATTTTGTTGCTTCCAGATGAATCCTAACCAGCACTGATCTGAAACTTTCCTCCCTTTAATACACATCAATAACTTAACACAACCTCTTCTCCATATCATCTGGCAGCAGTAGGAGCCTAGGCCACGGTTTTACTGGGGAAATGGTATTTTCTTCAAGGTAGAATATTATGGCCAGACTGGATAAATATCTTGTATTTCCTTGCATTGTCTGGCAACACGCATGGAGCAGTTCCCAGCCCACACCTCAAAGCTTTTACAACATTGACAGGCCTCCATAAACTTCATGCAGCCAGGAAGACATTAGAGGAATGTCTTAAAAAAGAGAAGGAAAAAAGAGGGAGAGGGGAGCAAAAGCAAACTTGCAAGAAGGCGTCAGAGGGTATATGAGGAATAACAGGAATGTGATTCTATTGGGATGTGGGATATTCAACTTCTCCCCATTATACAGGAGACTTCTTGATTAGCCAAAGGTGCTTTATGTCTTGGTTTCCCCTTTCTAAAGCAAAATTAATAGCACTTTGCAGGGAAATAATAAGCATGCAGCTAGTGGGCTCTGTGAGCAGGGGAGAGGGAGGTGAGAGGGGCGTACAGGTTGAAGTCTGCATCTGGATCACCCGTAACAGCACCCGGTGGGGCAGCTGCTGCAGTGTCCAGCTGAAGAGGATTCAGTGGCCTCAGTGCCCAGTCTCATCTCTCAGATCTTCCTGTGACAGGGAGCCTGGTGGTTTCTGCTCTGAACCGAGCTGGAGAAACTTCATTTTACTCAGGATGGAGAAACCTGGTCTGTCACTGGGAATCTCAGCGGAGTGAACGGTGCAGGAAGGAGGGAGATGTGTTGGGCAGGAGGATGCTGGGAATTTCAGCCCTGGCTGACCCATTCCACCCTTCATGCACTTTGTGTTGGTTTCTTGCTACAGAAAGGAGGTAATTTTGGACAAAATGCCCCGCCCTGGAGGGGTGAGTAGGGAACAGGCCAAAAGCAGGGATGGAGGGTTGCCATCACACCTGGCAAGGGGGACTGGATGAGGCCCCTAGCCCTCGAAATGTGAGTAATTGCCAAAGCCAGGCGACTCATCTCCATTAGCAAGACTTTAATGAGCACGCCCACCTCGGTACGTGGCCCGAGTGCCAGTGCAGGGGCCAGGGTAACCCAGGGGGGTTCCAGTGGACAGGGAGTGTGGCTGGGGGGGCAGGTTGTGCCTTTTGAGCTACAGTCTCATTCCCGATGCTCTTGGGATGCTGTTTCGTACCCTCTGCACCCATCCCAGCAATCCGTGGCTGCAGGACAAGCTCTGCATATTTGGAAATGGTGTGGAGGGAGGGTACCGGTGCTGCTGGGGTGCCCCACCATGAGCAGACGCTGCTGAGGACAGGGCTGCCCGGCCAGTGAGCAGGCACTGTGCAAGTACCCAGCTCTCATGGGAAAACTTAGCTAGAAATGTACGGCGTGTGGGCTCTCGCCTGGTGGCTTCTGTTTCAGCATATGGGATTTCTTAATAACAGCGAATATCCCCCAGTGGTTTCCGCCTCTCTTATTCCTTCTAATTAAATAAATACCAACACATTTGGAAGAAATTGTAGTCATATCGCATTAGCCACAAGAAGACAGATTTTTTTTTTTTTTTTTTTTGCCTTTCAAGGATCTCAGAAACATCCTACAACTATTAATTAATCCGGCCTCCTGACAATCCTGCAGGGATATATGATAGCGATCAGTTATGGACGGGGAAATTGAGTCATATAGATCTGAAAGGACTGGTTCAGCACATTGTGTGGCAGGGCTGGAAATAGAAAGCAGAACGCTCGCCTCGCTGCTTCCTGCTCTAACCACGGTCTGGCTGCCTTCTCTTCACAAAGTAGTGTGCAAGTTGGTGGAAAAGTTTTTGCTAAGGAAAGCGATCTCGGTTGCTAGCTTTCAAAGGCTTATTGCAAACACAGATTGATGGGGCGGGGAACGTACTTTAAACATTATGGCAAACACCTTAGCTGTGTCCCTTTCAAGTGAAAGCTTGAAGTAAGGGAATTTGACTGATGTGTGCTTTTATCAAAGCTATTCCCTATTATGTTAGGCACAGTAGCCTACGGAAGTTAAGAAGTTAATGGGGGAAGCAGGCATTAAACAGAAAGATCAAATGCGTCAGATAATAGCCAAAGGGATAAAAACGATACAGCACCTGAGAGTGGCAATAAATGTAAAATGCTTATCTCTCATTTCAGATGCATGATTAACTGCTTCTAAATATACTGGGGACTGTACAATAAAGGGGAAGAAGATGTGGATGAGCTATAATGTGGTCAACATGTTTCAGGAACTCTGACCAAAGAACCCGTAAAAGCCTTCTGGGCTCCTAGTCGCCAAGGATGTGTTCTGCCCCTACGAGGACAAACGTAAAGGTTCAGGGATTTATAAATAATTTTTTACTGGGGGGGATCAAATAAACAGCTGAGGTACAGAAAAGCACTGTAGGAAAAATTATTGGATTGGTGAGGATGGAATATGGAGAGTAGCGCAACAGTAAAATTCTGTTTGATGTTCCAGGAGGGAAATGGGTTTTGTTTCCTTCCGTTACTGAAAATGGCTTTTGTAGAGTTAAGATCAGGGAGATTTTTCCAATCTTGTGTCTCCAAAGAAATCTTACCTATTTTGCTAGCACATTTGCAAATGTTACTTTGTATGGGAATGCTCTCCCCTTATTTCTAGAATACTGGGTTTCTCCAGATGCAAAACATGTTTTGGAAATATTTTCAAAACAGCACTTCAGCCCATTGCAGAGAGAGACTTTGATGTTTGTGTTTCTACTAGCAGCAATGCTTTGCCTCACTGGAATACTTCACATCCCAGGACAACAGAGAGTCTTGCAAAAACAATTTGTTCAGCCTTTTGACGTAGCTCGAAAGCCTTATTTCATGCAGAAGAACAAAAGCCCAGAGGGTGTGGACTTCTGCCTCCCTGTGTGCATTGTCCCTGACACAAGGCAAGCTGTCAGGACCAAGACTCAGCAGCTAAGACCCTGTCCTCACCGGCAGGGCATGCACACGGTATTCATATCACACAGGGGAAGCTCACTGCAAGGTTGTCTATGTTACTGTGTTGATTTTGTCCAAGCACTGGGTCTATGACCAGACCAGGCTGTTCATCCACACCTGGAGGTCCTAGGGGAGAGCTGTCATACCGTTCTCCAGAGGAGCACGGAGCCATCTCAGCCACAGAGCTGAGTGCTGCCACGTGCTCGGGGTCTGAGCTTGCCCTGTGAGCTGGACCGATTGTGAACAAGTAGTGGAGAACCAGCCTGGGAGAGGTTGGAAGGGAGTGGTCAGAAATGGGAGAGTTTTCATTATTGCCCAGTGTGGATTTCCAAGGGCAGTTCCTCAAGCTGCTGGGGGTGGCATCCTACTTCAACCCCTGAGATCAAAGTCTTTTGGATGCTCTGGGCTTCAGCCTTAGATCGATTTGCATCTTTCCTATAGTGCAAGATAGTTTCAGGGAAGTACAACACAATCCTCTTTAAAGGCCTTTTTGTAGTGCCACAATAGTACAAAGAAGATTTGAATCCACTAGAATTTGGAAAGCAGCTGTCAGCAAACCCTGAGACCTGCTTCTGCATGCCCACCCAGTCTCTGTGCGGCTCTAGGCTCCATGCCACAAGCAGGTGGGCATGCAAACCCCTGGTGCAAAGACAAACCCAGATTTGGAAATATCTGAGGTGCTGGGACTGATGGTGCAGCGGGGGGCTGGGATACTGGGAGAATTTCCCCTCTCCCCAGCTGGCCCTGCTGATCCCTGGGGTGTTTTTGCAGAGAAGCAATATGCACCCACGAAGGAGGTGATGTCCCAAGGAGTTTAAACCACCGTGGATGAACTATGTTATACTTTGGCTTTCTGTCAGTGGGATAGATTGCCTGGGGGGGCAGAAGAGTCTGCACAGCTGGAGCTTTTTAGGAGGTCAGATCAACCTTTTTTGAGTGGTTTGGGTTGATTTGATCCTGTTTTAGGACCCTCCTTTTTGGCTCTGTTTTCTGTGATGTCCTAATAAAAAAACTAATTGACTGTAACCAAGGCATTGATTAGGTGTGTTAGGAAGAGGTTTGCATCAAAGCTGGGCCAGCCTGGCTTGAATACTCCTAGAAACACTGTGGCTGCTCCAGTTCGCAGCAGGGTAATGTCACTGATTTCACTGTGGGTGTGTTGCTCCAGGGGAGGCCTGAATAGGTGTTAATGAATGCTAAAGAAATGAAATGATACATGATGGCTGTAATGGCTGGAAGAGTGGGAAGCTATTAGAGGCTGCTGAGATAGTTATGATACGGCGAGATGGAGATGGATTAGAGAGAGATGTAAAAATAGTGTAAACTGGAAATTCAGATTCACTACAGGAATCCCAGCTTACAACTCTGGTCTTCACTCCATGGTTCATTTGATATTGCCAGCACTGAATTAGGGTAAGAAATGTGAGTCATGATTTTTTTCACCTGAATTTTTTTTCTTGGTCTCTTACGGTTTTAAGTCAGGCTCTTAATACAATCCTCATTTATCTTGTGAAGGCTTAATATATAAAACTCTTCCTGGCAGACACCAGCAAGCTTTCACATCTGACATCTATGTCAGGCAGGTTCACCATTCATCTGCACCATGGTGTGATAACAGACCTCTTAGCTTCGAAACAAAATCCCATGAAGGCACAGACATTGCAGAAATACCTGCGTTTGGCCATGCAGACATGCATGAACTTTGGTGCTGAAGCTGCACTGGCAGTCTGCTCCTGCCAGGCCCCTGGACTGCTCTGCTGCAGCTCTGGGATGTGTTCTTGCGTGGCTGTGGTGTGGGATGTCGGAGAAAGGAGCAGCAGCAGCGAGCTGGAAATGTGATCATTTTGTCTAACGCCCTCCAGGGTATCTCCACTGCAGCGGCTGCAGCTCGTGGGGACGTACCCATGCTGCCTTGAACGCAGGTCTGTGCTGCGGGTGGTATCTCCAGGGCTGGTATCAAAACTTGGTTGAGAGGGTCATTGCTGCCTTCACAAGCTGCAATAAGTAGCTCCTCAGCACCAGAGCTCCTGGTTCTTCTCAGGGCTGCTTCAGAGCAATGGTTGTTTACCCAAGAGGCTCAGATGGGGTCCAGACAAGTCACTGCAGCTCAGATTAACAACAGAATAAAGCTGTGTGTTAGGCTAGACAATCCCTTTTTCTGATGCTTTCCTCTCTGTGACAGCACCCAGGATCAGGAGTCCTTTGCACCGGGAAAAAGCCTGACCCAAAGCTTAAGAATCGTCCTTTCTCCTTTTTTTATTTCTTTTCTCCCCCCCTCCCCCCTCCTTTTTTCCCTGAAACAAGATTTCGTGTTAAAGAGTTGTTTGTCTAACCTGCGAGCAAGGAAGCTTGTCTCTGCCTAAGCCTCAGGAAACAATTTGTGATAGCCAGGATGGCCAGGGTCTGCTGTGCCTGCACCAAGGGCTGCTGGCCAGGCAGCAGCCACTTCTTGTGCTGTCCTCAAGCCCTCCCAGGCGTGTGGCAGGCAGGTCAGTCCCCTGATGGCCTGGGCCAGGGACTGGTGCTAAATGGTCGCATCCTTCCCCTGGGAGGCTGTGTGGGCTATGCTGCTGGTACTGGGGATGTCCACAACCTGCTGGGAGGG
>NW_008824010.1:299242-322980 GCF_000699105.1 Pygoscelis adeliae
CCTTTCAGAAAACCATGTCTTTCCAGAGACACAAGGACGTGGTGCAGCAGCTGTTGTCAGGGAATGCAGGGGAGTCATAGCTCACTGCTCCGGCTTAGACCCAGTATGCCACTCTGGCCATGCCCTCACTCACCAAGTGGTCTGGGCCATCTCATCTCCCCTTCAATTTCTGGAAGTCCAAGAGTGGCCAGTCAATATCAGGGAGCTCTGGGGCTTGAACTGTGTATTCAGCTCTGCTCTGACATGGTCTGTGTATCTCAATTGTGGGACACAGTGTGCTCCCCAGCTCTGGGGTCTGTGCACTGGCTCCTGTCTATGTGCCCAAGGCTGGACAGCTTGCTGTGGGACCAGAGGGACCTGCCCAGATTGTCCTGATGGAGAGGCCAGGAGCGGAGTGACCAGTGTCTGGACACAGCTGGTGGGAGTTTTAGGGTAGAAAATGGGCAAGTTCTCAGATAAAATGGACAAAGAGGTATCTAAGGTAGGATTCGGACCCAAGATGAAGGGGAGGCCAGTGAGAGACAGTCAGGGAGTACAAAACCTCAGGATGCCCAGGGCTGGCAGACTGTAAATCTCTCAAAGCTGTATCAGGCATCAGAGAGAAAGAGCTGAAAGGTCCTAAGTCTGTGATTATACACAACAGACATGGCAGCTGGTACAATTAATCTCTTGCCCTTTGTGAATCTTTAGACGAAGCCTCTGAGTAAATGAGGAAAGGTAAGGAAAGGTCTTCGTGGCCCTTTCTTTCCTTCATCCCAGTGGGCTCCTCATCCTGGAGTAAATGAGAAACAGTCCCAGCCACAGTCAGCTCTGCTTCGGATCCAGATTTGCTTCTTCCCCAGCGTGAAGTAGTACAACATACATTAATAACACCACATTGCCCTGAACTTGTCCTTTCAGCTTAGTTCACTCAAAGCTGGCTGTCTCACAGCCTCACTCAAGGTAATCTTGTCTTGAATACCTCAAATGCTAAAGAATAACATAAATGTTATTAATATTTAAAATATTAAAAAGAATATAAACAGATGTGGACTTCTTTCACTTATCCAGGATAAGAGGGAAATAGCTTTTTTCCTGATTCCCTATGTTTTGAAGGCTTTAAGTTCTAGTTCCAACTTGAAAAGTGTATGAGAGGAGGAGGAGTACTGTTGTAGTTTGGAGTATCTAAGGAGGTCTGGAGGTAAGGCTTGTATCTGTCATGAGACTGACAGATATAGCTGGGAAAAACAGTCACAAAGTGTTTTCAGGTGGGAGGAGACACGGAGCTGCTAGAATCTGCCATACTGTGACTATTCGATTTCTACTGTGGTCACAACAAAGAGACCCAAGCATGGACCTGCGCTCTGTTGTCCTCTGTCTGTCTGTGCAAGCAGATCAGAAAGGTCTTTCTGCACCCAAAATACCTACAGTCTAAGCCAGGGCACAAGGGTTGTTTCAGATGGACTGGAGGAGCACACAGATGCAGCGAGACAGATCCATGGGCACACCAGATAGGGTGAGACACCGCACCGAGAGACACATCTTGAGTCCCAAACCTCTAGGGTGCTGGGATTTTCCCACTCATCATATACCAGCAGCACCTCAGCTCTCTGTGTTAGGAGCTGTGTGCTAGCTGAGAGGTTTGTGCTGGATCTGAGCTGGATCTGCAGACACTGGCTTTGCAGAGGGTCTCTGGTCCCTGCGTGGTGTCCTGGCTTTGCCAAACAGGCTTTTGCTGCCTGATCTCCTGGCGATTCAGGTCCTCTAGCTCCACCTCGGTCACCTTCTCAGTGTGTCCCTCACCAAGTCTGGTGACGTCTCTTGCAAACTATCCCTCCTTCATCACCACTGTTCCTCCAGCTTGTGACAGTGCTGCAGGAAGGCGGTGATCTGTGGGGCAGGAGGGGACCAGCTGGTCCATCCCCCTGCTCCAGAATGGGGCCAGGCCTTGTGTCTGGCTGATGATCACCCTGCCTTTTTCTTGAACACCTCTTTTGAAAGAGTTTTCACAGTGTTCTCGTACGTCTGTCTGGTCCAGGATCACAACAGCTAGTCTCCCTTCTTTGCTGAAAACAGTGCTAGTACTACCCTGGTGTTTTCTCGGTCCCCTCTCTTAATGGACCTCCAGTCCTCCATGAAAAGACACATCAGCTGCCAGAACCCATTTTGGTCATGGTAGCTTCATATCCCTACAGAGTCTGAGTGCCTCTCAATTGTCAGAATTATTTATCCTTACTTGGGTCTGTTTTCCAGAAGGGAAAACAAGACAGAAGATGGTTAATTGGGGCATTCTCAAAAGTATCAAAAAACCCCATGTAGACACTCAAGTTGTGTAAATATTTTGGACAGAATCATGGTTCTTCAATGTCTGAGCTGTGTCTGGAGGAAGGAAAAATGTAACCTCATGTGACTTGAAAACCTTCTGAGCTGGTCAAGTGTGCCCGCATTAACCCCTCTCTTCTGCCTGCTCCTGTCTCAGCGGGTGGTGGTAAATCAGCCATGGTGTTGTGCAGGCTGCAGGAACCCCCCCCAAATCTCAGCAGTCACCCCAAAGGATGCTTTCAGTGGGCTGAGTTCTCCTCCTATTCCTCCTTTCCATTCGGAGTGGTCATCTGCTCTTCCGTCACTTTCTGCTACTTCTTAAACCACCCAGTGTTGCCTGGGCGGTTTGTTGAATAAAAACTAGGTAGTCCAAGCGAGGCAGAAAAAGTGGCAATCAATTAAAAGCTCAACAAAGTGCCTTTGTGCCTCGCTTTGCAGTTGTAATGAATGGCTGTCTTGTCAGAAAGGTTTCTACTGTATTAAGAAAGCATTCTACCTTAGCCCGTTGTGATCCTGCTTGCAAAAGTCTCATTACTGTGCCAGCAATAATAGTGTCTAATTAAGCAGAATAAAGAGAGATGAAGCGTAATGGTTACAGGATAGAGAAGTTATTCGTCAGACGGAGGTAATAAATTACTGAGTCCTGCGTCCTGGTATGTTGGAAAAGATGTAGTCAAAAAGAGCCGACACTGGAAACTTGCTTTTCTTTTTGACAAATTGACCAGCTCAGGTTGGTATTTATTTGTGCGTTGCCTCAACGGATTTTTTTTTTCCCACTCCTCTTAATGAATAGCGCAAAACTGTGGACATTAGGGTGGAGGCAGAGTAATGATGAGATCAATTGGTCATTATAAGGGGCAGAAGTGCATGTTGTTGCGCAGCCGGGGAGCAGGGATGGTCCGGAGGGAGCTCCTCTACCTGGCACTGTGCCCCAGGAGGCTTGGTTTCATGCTTTGGCTCTCGCATTATTGCTGGGTTATTACCCCTTCCCTGGTAAGGAGCTCCGCAAACCGTGCCCTATGCAGAGTGCAGCGGGGGAAAGATGCAAGAATGTTATTAAGGTCACACCGCGAGTCCCTGGCTGTGGCTAACAAACAATTCCTGACAAAATGAGGTGGTTGGAACCATTCTGAGATAAAAACCTGCCTGTCATTCTGTTGCACGAACCTATATTCCAATTTTATCTGCAGAGCGCGATTCTCTTTTATCCGGTTTCCTGTTTGAAGGGATTTGAGCAGAATAGATAATCCTAACTTTGAACATAAA
Organism: Pygoscelis adeliae; assembly: GCF_000699105.1. Lineage (NCBI taxonomy): Eukaryota > Metazoa > Chordata > Aves > Sphenisciformes > Spheniscidae > Pygoscelis > Pygoscelis adeliae. The sequence goes on from NW_008824010.1 coordinate 302,810, forward strand.
TCACTGGGCTGCACGGCTGATAGATGCTTTGCACTTTCTTATGATAATGGCTGATTGGAGGCTGGGAGGGAAAATGCCAGGGGCTTATCTCTGTGGAGCAGCATTCAGATGGCTGGGGGAAGGGGAGGCAGTGGCATGAGGTGGGGCCGTTTTGTGTTTATTTATCTGTTTGTTTATTTGAAACATCTGAACTCGAGCAGAGATACTCCAGGATGTTGCTGGGAACTTTGGCAGTTGGGTTCTGCAAAGGCACTGCGTTACGAGATGAGGGCGGGTGTCCCCCGCGGACGTCTGAGATAACGGAGTCCGTCGGGTGCTCACCACACGTGGGGCTGAGCTCCAGATGATTCAGCGTGGGGCTGAGCTCCAGATGATTCAGTCAGAGCCCGATATTCCCCCTAAAGGGGCTTGGGGATGCCAAAGAGCCATCAAATAGAGTCCGTGGATTGTTACTATTTCACTAAGAATAGTTTTTAAAAAAAAAACCAAACAGGTCCTTTTTTTTCTTTTTACCCACAGTATAGATGACAGGTCAGAAAGTGCACTTTTCCTTCTGAAGATGCAAATCCCCAGAAAGGTCATGTTTCATTTTGGTTTTGAATGTTTCTTATTTTTAAAAGATTTATTTTACTCCAACTAGCTTAAATTTCAAAGTAGTTTAAAACCAGAAAACTGGATTCTTTTTTTGCTTATAACTTCTGTCTCTTTTTTTAAATTAAAAACCAAAACAAAACAACAAAAAACCCAACATCAAAACAGATACTTTCCCAGGAAAAGTTGTTTTCTGATGAAACTGATTAATTGACATTTTCTAATCAAATCTTCAAAAAACTTCCAGGCAGCTTTACCAAAGCATTGAAGTACTCTTTTAAAAACTAAGCTTTCTTAATGTCACCCTGTGAAAGTCGGCTTTCTCCAGTGACGGTAAATGGCGCCTTGCAACTGCTTTGGAATAGGTGCCTAGTTTTTTGCCTGTGAATAGATGAGTATTTTGGTTCAGAGGAGGAATCCCCAGTTTGTCTCCAGGTGTGCTCCAGATGCTCTCCATCCCTTGATGGAGAGGTAATGGTCCAAATCAAAGGCTGATTTTTCCAACAGCTCTGAACCACAAGCACGGTCAGGATGTTTATTCTGGGGGACCAGACTAAACCTTGTGCAAAATCAATCCCCCCAACATGCGTACAGAGCATCAGTACCAGGTGTGCAGATGCTCCAGTCTGCCCTATCGTACCAAATTACTTGTCAATATAGATGCAGCTTTTGATAACTAAAGTTGTGTCAGTTGAAAATCGTGTTATGTGCTTCAGCGCTGTTTGAAGGTAACAGGTAACAGACTCTGAATTGCTGAGATGGTTGAAGACTCTTCTTCATGTGATTTATGCTTGCCACAGCTTTCACGCTGACACCGGCAGCATTTGGAGGGCCCTGTGCCCACCCTTGGGCAGATGTGGTCTCTGCCTGAAGGACGTGGCTATCGTGAGGGGTCTGTGGGAGCTGGCAGATGGTGTGACATGGACAGTGGGACTCTGGGTACCAGGGACAAGCTTGTGAGGGTCCTGAATGAGGTGGGTGACTGTCCATTGTGCTATTGCCTTGGCAGCAATGCACACGGATGCTTAATATGATGGAAAGAGTATACGTTTGGGATCTGCCCCAGTGCACAACAGTGCAGGGAGAGCGCCAAAGTCTTCTCTAAATTATTTCTGTCTAGGAAGCTGATCATAAAGGCCACAGAGAAGCCTAACATGGGAGGCGGCAGTGTTTCCTCCAAGGGAGTGAGGACTGTGTCCATATGGCAAAACTGAACTGTGAAGGAGGAGATGCTTTGGGCACGGCTGGGAGTTGGGGCTCCAGACCATTAAGAGTTGGTACAAGTCAGCCGGGGCGGGGGGAGCTATGCCTCAGCTGAAGGGAGTGAAGGTGTAAGGTTTACCCTTGCTGCCTCTCTTCCAGCTTGCCAAGGTGTCTCCAGGAGGCACTGTGCCTCTGACACAGATGAAGATTAATTTAGAGCTTTGACCCTTGTAGCTGGCCTGCTACAAGCCATTCCTCATTGAGGTATTTCATAGAGTCAAAATTCACAGCGTTACTCTCTACTTCTACCAATTTCATGTCTGTGGGGAGCACCTCAAGGGCAATGGACCTCAGGGATGTGCACCCTGCGCCTGCACCCGGCAGACAGCCTGAAGAATTGGTGTCTAAGGAGACAAGCAGGCAAAAGTTAGGAAAAAGCAATACGGCCAACCTTAATGTTACAGATGGGGAAATGACCCAGACTGAACCTGACTTATACTTACTCAGGTGTCTCTTGCCTCTTTGGTGCTTGCTAATTATTCTGGTTATTAGCAGTAGCTAGGTCTGGTAAGAAAACCCATCACCTCCACTACCCCTGTTAGCACTTTGGGCTCCTGTGGTGCTTTATGGGAAGTGCATTCCAGCTGCTCCATACTGGTCTCTTCTTCACAGACCAGGTAGAGTTTGAACTACACCTCCCATATCGCATCACAGTCTTTCAGTGGGGGAAGGCATCATCGCCAAAATGCATTTTAAGGCATGACATATGACCACAGAATTAACCCAAAACATTAGGCAATGCCTGAATGTTTCCTTCTGTGAACCAATATAGTAGCATTTCAGAAGAGAAATCTTTGGGCTTTAGGATGGAAAATGAGCCTTATTTTTAGTTGGGAGCATTCAATTTTTTAAAGAAAGTACTTCAAAAAAACCCGCTGCATCTTACTAAATATTTGTTGTTGTCCAGAAGCTCAGTTTTCTGGGAAATAGAATTTTTTTTTGGATGGTCTTAATTATTCTATTGCAGTTTCAAAGGGGGTGACATGAGCGTGTACTGGAAAAGGAAGAGCTCTTATAAAAGACAATAAGTGATCAGGTCTCCCACAGGAGACAATTTGGGTAATGAAATCTGCTCAAACAACAAGTTCTTTAAACTTGTGAGAAAATTTCTTTTGAGCTCGAGCAGGTCAGTAACATTTCCCCCCACTTGCAGAGGAATAGAAAAATTAATGTTATTCTTTTTACCAGCATTTCTGTTATTTAACAGCCTTTTAGAAACCCATTTCCTATGCTATTTTAAGCTGCAGGCACAGTTAGGACACCACATCTAAGAGTGACGATTTAAATCTCTAGACAGCTCAGGAGATAAGTCAAAACAAATTTCAGGATGTTCCTCTAAAGAGCTGTTTCCACTTAAGTAAGTCCCGTTGGGAGCCTGGTTAAAGAATCACCTAATCCGCCACACATTTTATACATTTAAACAGGTCCATTTGAAAGAAAGTTAGTGAAAATTTCTGTGCGGTGAATACATAATGAACGCCGGAGGAGGAGGCTGGAAATTACTGCTGTTTTTTAGCTCTTCACTTTGTTGATGTCGATAACTTTACGGTATTCTGATTTTTTTTATTTTTTTTTACTGCCATCTTCCAGGCTACCGCACCGTGCAGCACAACTCCTCCCTTGCTCCCCAAAAATGTAAGAAATGCAGCAAGGCTGCTTGATGTGAGAAAGATGCTATGCAGAGGGCAGGTTAACGAATAATTTATGATACAGGAAGAAAGCAAGGGGAGGGAAGATTGGCGTGTGAAAACGAGGAAGGCATAGATGGATCAGGTTGCTAGGAAGGTGATCTGGAGAAGGAGGAGGAAATACGATCAACCCCTGTGGGCTGTTGTAGTGGTTTCTATTGCAGAGATATTAGGTATAGAGACCTCATCTCCCCCGACTCAAGAAGATTAAAAGCTTCAGCCCACCAGAGCCAGTGTGGGAGGCAGCCTGTTGTAGCCCCTGGCCCAAGGTCCTGTTTCCTGGGATCCCAGGCCAGCTTTGGTGTAGAGCAGGTTTGTCTGCTTCTAGTGTCCAAAGCAGGGCAATAATTTCAGAGAGTCATAAACCATAAAGTGACTTCTTGCACACTGGGACCCAAACCTATCCATATCCTGCTTGCAATAGTGACATGCAGATCATTACTGTAATTCTTTCACCAAGAAAACCCATTCTCGTATGCCAGAGGGAAATGCTGGTGCTCACTGGCTTGTAGGCATTGTGAACAACTGGAGAACCAGGACTCTGATGCCAGTCAGGACGTAACACCAGTGTACATTTATATGCCGGTGATCTACTGGCGACTACTGAAGGGCAATCTAATAGGAGTCTACAACTACTGCAAGGGCAGTATTAAGGATGTTGGAGCCAAGCTCTTCACTCAGTAATGGGAGGTGATGTGACAAGGGGTAATGCCAAAAAATGATGCTTCCAAATGTCAGAATGGATATTTGGGGGGAAAAAAAAAATCACTGGGTAGTACAGGCTGGAACACGTACTTAGAGAAGTAGTGGACTATCCACCCTTGAAGATTTGACTCTGTTTGACCTCTAGGCTTGAGTACATGACGCCATGGCTGGCCATGGCTGACCTGCTCTGCTGTTGGCATTAGTTTTGCTTTGAGTGGGAGGTTGGACTAGAAACCTTCCAACCAACATTTCTTTAGTTCTGCAATGACAGACTTTCACTGCCTTTGGGGTCAAAGTTTAGAGGTGCAGAAGGAATGCTGCCTGCCTTTTATTTTCTTGATTGAGCATTCTCAAAACATTGACATCTTACCACAGAAATTTTCAGGGACAGCACTCCTCATGATTGCACTCCTCCTCACCAGCCACCAAATAACGTAAGTTAGCAGCTTATTTTTAATTTATTACGTGGAAAGCAGCATTGGCCTTTTGGTGTTTCTTATTTTCAAAAATAAGAAAGCAGCTGTTCTCATGTTGGTCAGAAGTGACCTGCAGAGTATGAAGTAAAAGCTGTTGAGTGGAGTCTGCCAAGCTAATGTAATATCTGGAATATAGGGCCCTGTCTCTGTGTCCTGAAAACTTTCTGTGTGATACTATTTTGTCCTGGATTTCACAAATGGGACACAGGACTTGGGTTTTCCCTGCATTAACTTCTTAACCTCCACTCTCTTCCCAACCCCATGGCAGGAAAGCAGTTGCAAGATCCTTGATGGATTCATATCTTGACACTAGACTTGTTTATGACCTTAGAGGAATTATGTAGCTTTTCCACCATAGCTGGTTTGTCTCCTAAAGGGAATGATATTTACATGGCTAGCACTTAATGTTGGTGTACTGGTGCACTAGCTGATTTTTTTTTTTTTTAAGTTCTTTGCATTTGCTGAGGCAAAAGTAGGGTAAATGCTCTGTTTCTCTCTGTAATGACTACTCATGCTCTCCCTTTCACATCCTCTAATAGAATTTGAAGCTGAAGAGACCACTGTGGTCATCTAATTTGACCTTCTTTATAACACACCAGGGTCTTTGCTATTGATTCCTGCATCAGTCCCTGACTTGTGGTTAGACTAAAGGAGGTATTTTACACGTAATCTATTAAAAGCATTGTAATGCTTGAATGTTAACTGCATCCCATGGCTCTAGTGCAGCAGTTAGGTAACTCGCTCTTAAAAAAGGGTTGTGTGTGTACAAACATCATTTCACGTCTAATAGACCAAATGGCTTTCTATCAGCTTCCAGCAGTTTCAAGAGAAGTTAAATTTTGACTTCAGATCTGGTTATTTTCTCTTGTCCCCTCTCATCAGCTGCAAAATTCCCAATAGTTTCCACAGAGGTGGTAAGGCTAGAAATGAGCCTCATGCGAGTGAACTGAGAAACATGCTCTAAAAGGTTGAGTTTCTTCTCTCATGCCCATGTTTCTGCTCAGGAGATGGCACTTGCATGCACAAGTGTCCACACCAGGCGCTCAGACGCTTTCAAGCTTCTTCAAGTGAGGTGCTGGGAAAACAGAACGGACTGGAATGTTTCATGGACTTTTGTCATCTGTTTTCTTACAAGCCTGGAGGCTAAGAAGAAGAAGAAAAGAAAACATACCCCACCAGATCATGATTTAACAAAGAAAGGAAAAAAAGTAGCCTTCCCCACCTGGGTTCACCCAGGATCTTGACGCCGGGGGTATACAAGCCTGATCATGTTTCTAAGAGGGAATTATCCCAGATTAGGGTGAAGGCAATGGTGGCGTTTGCCCTTCCTGGTGACATGTGGCCTCACACTCAAATGTCCGGGCCCTCCCATCAGACCGGACAGCTGCTCCGAGCTGTCCTCAGACTGGCTGGCGGCCAGGCAAGAGCCTGCGGGAATGCAGTATGAGGCACCTGCTCCGAACCCCACTGAAACAGCAGGGAAGAGAACAGCTAATATGGGTCCCCTTAATCCTAGGTGCTGCCCTGCCTGTTCCCAATCAGATACCATTACTGGAAAGTAAAACAAAGTGCTGCAGAGAGGGGCTGCGCTGAAGAGTCTGATTGCAAATTGATATGGCTGCAGATCCCCATCCTTTCACCTGCGGCATTGACTGCAAACACTGGGTGTCGAGGGGGATGCTGGCTGCTGAGCTCTGCTTCACAAGTTGCTTTGGGGAGGGGTGGTGGCCTCAGCCCATCTTTAGAGGGAGTTTGGGAGTGTGAGAAACAACGGTTCCTACAAACCAAGGTTTTGTTTTGCCCTTGTGAGAATCCTCTTGCACAGCTCTCGGGGTAGGATGTTGGGTTTTCTTTGGTGCAAGCAGGAAAGAACTAATCTCAGAGAAGGCATGTGTTCAGTGGAAGATCCCAGAAGAAACCCTCCCTGTGCCTGAGAGCTGCCTGAAAGCAGGTTTCAAAAAAATTCACGTCCGTTCAGCTCCTGCCTTGGAAAGGTACATTAGCGTGGTTGCTTCTTGGACTCAGCCCGTAAATGCCTAATGGTTAGAGCCCTCATTCAGGGATTGAGGAGTTGCGGTTTGATGCCTTCCTAGATCGGTGGTGCCCAGAGTCCTCTCAGAGTGCCTTAGCATAGGCCAGCAGCTTCCTGGGGGATAGCAGGATTTTATTTTGCCCTGAACTGGGACGAAAAACTGGAATTTTGTTCGATCAGTTTTTTTTTTTTTTTAAAAAGTCAACATGTTCCTGAGCTACAGAGTTTTGACAATATTGTGATATTTCATTTCAGTGCAGTCAAAATATTTAGTTTTGATATAGTTTAAAAAAAAAATAATTGAATTTCATTCTTCCCGTGTACTTGGCTTGCTGTGATATCAAAGCCCAGACAAGGCATTTTGAGTTTATCAGAGCAAAATGCTTCAGTGATTTCCCATCAAAAAGTGAAGTGAATTTACAGTCTTGCAAAGTGGTTTAATTTCATTAAATCAGCCCTTTCTTAGAAGAAAAAATAATCTCTAGGAAAATCCTTCAAGCAGCCCTAGTGAAAGTGGCTTGTACAAAGCCCTGTCACATATTGAAAGCAGACAAAAAACGTGGAGAGCACTCCATGTGTCGGCAATCTCTTGCTTAGCTGCAGGCATCGTAGGTGTTAGTTGTTACAACAGCAAAGAAAACCATTTCAGACAGAGGTCTGGTTGTGCAGCCTGAGTGTGTCACTTGAAATGAAAAGGGAACCTTTGTGATAGGAACGTGACTGATTGGTCTGTACAACTTCTGAAGTCTTTCACTAAAGAAACATGTTGGCAGTATGGGGTTTGGTGTATGAAGAAAAGGTAGCCCAAAGGTTTTGATCACGTCGTCTTGGGTGATTAGGCATGACACTCTTCCTTGCTGTTTTGTATCAGTGGTTACCAAACCTGGACAGAAAGTACATATAAATGGTGTCTTTTTCTGCCCTGTATGATTAAGAGAGCATTTGATCTTAAAGATAGAAGCGGTAATTGACTTCATTTAAAGATTAACTGAATATAATGCCTTCTGAAAAGAAAAAAGTTATTAAGAAAGTTGTCAATCAAAGAGTTGATGCCTTTTTTAATACCCTCTGAAAGTGTTATAATTCTAATACCCCGAAGGCCAAAGCAAATTATCAAGCTGAAATTAGAGATTAGCAATTTTCAATTTCTCTCCCATCTCTTACGTTTCATCTTCCATCTTCTGTTGCAGGAAGAAGAAGAAAAAAAAAAAGTAGCATTTGGCATGAGAGGGAAACGCAGCAGTCTGGATGCGTTGATATCCTGTGCTTGGAGGTAGATGCTGACCTCATGACTGCCCAGGGCAATGTAGTCTGATTAGAGCTTTGATACAGCAGCACGTTTTCCAGGGAGAAGAAGCTGAGAGACAGCCAGCATGCAGGATTGTGTGCAGCCAAGTATTCAAACACCCCTAGATTTAGCTTGTTTAGAAAATCACCTGCCCAACTGTAACTTTAAGTACCTACTTAGGTGCCACTGAGTCAAAAGGGTGGAGTGTGTGCTTTAGAGTATACTTGTGCTTCAGTGTAAAAATTTTTTTCAGTCTTGGGTAATTGGATTTTTATTGCAAAGGGCTGGGTTTGCAGAGGTGTTGAGGATATGGACCCCGTTAAAAATTCATATTGTGGGTGGAGTTCAGGCTCCTAAATCTACAGTTGCCATCCTGAAAAGCCCTTTAGTGGGAGTCTAACCTTAGGGGCTTCTAAACGTTAGTTTGTCAGTATAATGTTCACACAGAGCCTGAAAGTGGTCCTCCTGCCTATGCAGCAAAACCCCCAGTGTGGAAGGGCCAGGCAGCCATGCACGTAAGCTGGGACAGGATCTGCAAATTCCAAGTTCCTGTCCCAGGGGGACTTAATCCACGGGGCATTTGTGCAGTGTGTCTAACTCAGGAGAAAAGGAGTGGGCTCTGCACAACAGACCACAGTAGCTGGGTGTTTCTTTAAAAGACAGTTGTGCACAGAAGAGCTCTGCCCTTGGACACACAGTTCCTGGGTTCTGGACCATTCGTTCAGGGCATTTCCAGTTGGAATTTCATATTTCTCCTGAGAAAATTAAACCATCATAATCCTTTCAGAGGATACAGGAGTATCTTAGCCCTCAGATTGTAGTCTTCTGGTGGAAAGAGGCCTCCTCTCCTCCAGCTGAAAATATGTCTCATACAGAAAATAAGGAGAGAGACAGCAAGGAAAGCTCCTCTAACACACCTGGAAGGAGAAAGACCTGGTCCTGGCCCCATCTAGCAGAACTAGTCTTAGGGAAGGAGACTGGCCCATGCCCCTTACAAGAAAATGCTCCAACTCCTTGGCTGGAGAACCCTGCTAACAGGTTTAGAGATCACTCAAGATCAGAGTTTGAGTCTTTTCTGCATGGTAGCACTACTGCAGCGGGAGAGGTGAAGAGGGCTAGTCCAGGTACCACCATGAGTGAGCTCTGGCAGCAGGCAGTTACAGGGAGGGCCAGGGTAGCTCTCTGACCGGCATAAGTTAAATTGTGCAAAGTGGTAAGCAGCCGTGTGTCTTCAGGCACTGTAGTACCCTTTCTAAATCATGTTCTTCTAGACATTTAGGGGCTCTGGCAAGCAAGACTCCAGCATTACTTGCATTTGAAATCTTTTCCCATGAGAGATGAGACTCATGCTGTAAAAGGATGCTCTGGGCGGTTATTGCCTTTGTGTTCCGGTCTTTCCTCCACGCGCAAAAGGTGTGTATTTTCTGGGGGAAGGAGGAGGGTTCAGAGTAATTGAAATAGCGAGAGTATTCTTCATGAACTTTGGGCTAGGGAGGGGTATGAGATCCTCTGTAGTGAAAACATTATGCTCCCACCATAATCCACTAAAACAGTCTTCATTTCCCTGGTGTAGGAAGGTTCTCTTCTCTTATTGCATTTAGCTTGAAATCAGAGCTCTCAAGCTGTTTTATGCTGGGCAGTGTTTATGCCTTGTGTTGTCATAATAAATGCCCCAGATCCATCATAAAAGCAGTTCCTTTGACACAGAGGCCGATTGGAAACCGCAGGAGAGGTGCGGGGCAGTAATGGAGATTTATTTCTTTTGCAAAGGAATAGGATTATAATTTTCTGGAGAGTTATTTTACCTTTCCCCTGCCCAGTCGAGTCAAACCGGTTACTGCCATTCATTGTGTTAAATATATCAAGGCAGAGAGGAACACAGCCCTGCCATCTCTTTGGGAGTGTTGGCTCCTGTTGGTAGAAGCGGGCATTTCGGATAATTTACGGTGCCTGTCCAGCAGCCCATCCTCAGGATGGCCGTTATCCAAACAACACACCATTCACGCGTTTTTGACCTCCATCAGGATGTTACATTTTAATGGACCTTGTTTTACTGTAGTGGTACTTGCTTATTTCTAATCCAACTCCATCATTTCTGGGCCTTTATATGTCTTAGTGTGAAGCAGGTTATAAAATTCTTTCAAGGATATTTTTAATTGTGTTTTGTTTATGACATGTGGGCCTTCCTTTTTATTGTTTGTCAAACAGCTACAAAAATAAATAGGTCATAATAGATAGTATCTCTGTTGGCACTCGGGAATTTGTTAGGGGAAGGAACTCAGATCCTTCTGCTGTTGGTCTCTATGAGGTGAGATAGCTCTGTTTTGCACCATCGGTAAATGATTTATTGATGCACTGCTGCCTCTCGACTGGCTGCTCCTTACCATACGCCCACACTTTAATGGTCAAGGCTGGGTTTTCTGGAGATCATTTATTCTGGTTCAACTGAACCATCTGGTAACCCGCTGGTGTGACCCACCCCTGCCAAAATCCTTTTTTTCCAGACATTGTTCCCCCTGTCTCATCTGTGTGTCCAAATACCTGTCACAGCTTGGCCCTAGGCCTAAGGCTGTTTGGTGTACTTCTGCTGGCGTACCCCGGTTCACTGCATTTAGTGGCAGTGGTTTGTTTAAGCGTTTTCATGGTGTCTTGGTTTCGGCAGGGATAGAGTTAATTTCCTTCCTAGTAGCTGGTACAGTGCTGTGTTTTGGATTTAGGGTGAGAACAATGTTGATAACACACCGATGTTTTAGTTGTTGCTGAGCAGTGCTTACACTAGTCAAGGACTTTTCAGTTTCTTGTGCTCTACCAACTGAGAAGGCTGGGGGTGCACAAGAAGCTGGGAGGGGGCACAGCCAGGACAGATGACCCAAACTGGCCAACGGGATATTCCATACCATGTGAGGTCACGCTCAGTATATAAACTGGGGGGAGTTAGCCAGGGAAAGGGTAACCACTGCTCGGGAACTGGCTGGGCATCAGTCGGTGGGTGGTGAGCAATTGCATTGTGCATCACTTGTTTTGTATATTCTTTTATCATTATTGTTATTATTATTATTATTTTCCTTTCCTTTTCTGTCCTATTAAACTGTCTTTATCTCAACCCATGAATTTTACTTTTTTTTCCAATTCTCTCCCCCATCCCACTGGCGGGGGGCATTGAGTGAACGGCTGTGTGGTGTTTAGCTGCCTGCCGGGTTAAACTGCAACAAACAGTAAGCTCTTTTGCTCTATGAAGCAAAGAATCTGAGTATCTCCAAGCTGATGATACATATGGCAATGCATCACGAAGAATTTTCACTTAATGCCCAGAAATTTGATGGTGGCCAGCATTGCAAAACCAAAAGTACCGACCATCTCCTAAATATGACAGAGGTTCCTCAGAGAGGATAAAAACCTCAGTGTATGTTCAGACAGGTTTAAAGGCAGCAAACGCCTCTTCCAAGGGCCTGCAGTTATGCACTTCGCTCAGGTCTCTCCGGGGAAGCTGCAGGCCGGCCAGCTGCCGAAGGGGTTATTTGTAGCGGTTTCGGGGAGAACTGGCCCTCCCGGTTCGCGGTGCGGCGCGGTACGAGGTACACAGCTGTGGGCAGCGCTGGCAGAGAGCCTGCGGTGTGGAAGGGGGCGGGGGTCTCCTTGGTCCTTAGAGGTGACTCCGTCGCGTCTGAAACCCAAGGTTTCAAATACTGGTGTTGCGCAGGGCTATGTCCTCCAAACAGGTTTGTTCTGCTTAAGAAAATACAGAGGCTTTTAGGGTTTCCGGCTGGCACCTCTCACTAGCACTCAAGCATTGAGAAAAAGGGAAGAAAATACACTTAGGCAAGTCTGGGAGCCCCTCCCCAACGGCTTAGAGTGTGAATTTGTGATCTAAATTTTTCCACTGAATAACTACTGAGTGTGCATAAGGGAAGACAAATGCAGGAGGCAGGAAGCGCAGGTCACTGCCTGCTCAAATGAGGGACTCCACTGCAATGAATGGAACTATTTGTTAAATTGGTTTGCCATGCTAATTGCTTGCATTAATTTTTTGGCAAGTGGGGTATGTAGTTTGAGGCATATTTGAAACCGTTGAGTTGCGTTGTGTTGTAGGGCAGAGATGATCCTGGGCAGAAAAACGTGTAGAAGATGTTCTGCAGCTACAAACAGGATCTTATTACATAATCAAGTGTTTTGTCTCTATTAGGGATTTGTGCAAAAGCTGATAATAGCAGCGGTGGTGTGCAATCCAGAGAGAACTGGCGCATACACTGGTGAGCTCTTTATTCAAGGGACTGTGTTTTGCCAGCAGCCCTGAGTAAACAGCAGCTGGTTACTGCAGCAATATGGTGAAGGTGGGTAGAGGCCAGAGGACTCCCATTTTGAAGCTCAGAGACCCCTTCAATGGAGCAATGGATAAGCATGGTGAGAGAGGACGAGAAGTTCATGCCTTATGAGGTTCACAGCCTTTTAGCTTCATGGTTCCTGAACCCATGCACATGTAATAAAGAGGTCAAAATGTCCTTTCCCACTGCTCAGTAGCAGAAGGAGCTCAGCATTGGCAGTGCCAGTCTGGAATCTTCTCTGGCAATAAATATAAACGTATTCGTGAAACATTTGCAACAAGTTTCAGTTTGTTTGTTTTAATTAAATATTAAAGGATCATTTAAAGATGGTTCAAAGCATCTGGAATCTCACATGCTACTTTGTACACATGACCTCAGCACGAGTCCCCTCAGTCCTGCAGACTTTGTGTTTCTTTGTACTCATGATTGGAGTGACTCCAGCACTCAGGTTTATTCCTTGGTATGTAAAGAGAAATAGTCAGCTCCTAATTAGGAACATAGCTGCCTTACTGTCTTTCTACAGGGGATGGAGGTTGATCCCTCTAAGTTCCAATCTATCTATGGATCTGAATTACTCTCTGAAGGTGCTTTTATCCATGTATTGGGTTTGCATGGCAAGGTTTTGATAGCCGGGGGTGGGGGCTACAGGGGTGGCTTCTGTGAGAAGCAACTGAAAGCTTCCCCTATGTCTGATAGAGCCAATGCCAGCCGGCTCCAAGACAGACCTGCCGCTGGCCAAGGCTGAGCCAATCTGTGACAGTGGTAGCGTCTCTGTGATAACGTATTTAAGAAGGGGGGGGAAAACTGAGCAACAGCAATTGCAGCCGGAGAGAGGAGTAAGAATATGTGAGAAACAGCTCTGCAGACACCAAGGTCAGTGAAGAAGGAGGGGGAGGAGGTGCTCCAGGCGCCAGAGCAGAGATTCCCCTGCAGCCCGTGGTGAAGACCATGGTGAGGCAGGCTGTCCCCCTGCAGCCCATGGAGGTTAACCGTGGAGCAGACATCCACGTGCAGCCCGTGGAGGACCCCACGCTGGAGCAGGTGGATGCCCAAAGGAGGCTGTGACCCTGTGGGAAGCCCGTGCTGGAGCAGGCTCCTGGCAGGACCTGTGGACCTATGGAGAGGAGCCCACGCTGGAGCAGGTTTGCTGGCAGCACTTGTGACCCTGCGGGGGACCCACACTGGAGCAGTTTGTTCCTGAAGGACTGCGCCCCGTGGAAAGGACCCACACTGGAGCAGTTTGTGAAGAACTGCAGCCCATGGGAAGGACTCATGTTGGAGAAGTTCTTGGAGGACTGTCTCCCGTGGGAGGGACCCCATGCTGGAGCAGGGGAAGAGTATGAGGAGGAGGAGGAGGAGCGGCAGAGACAACGTGTGATGAACAGACTGCAATCCCCATTCCCCGTCCCCCTGCGCCGCTGAGAGGGGAGGAGGTAGATAAAATCGGAGTGAAGTTAAGCCTGGGAAGAAGGGAGGGGTGGGGGGAATGTGTTTTAAGATTTGGAGTTTATTTCTCACTACCCTAGTCTGATTTGATTGGTAATAAATCAAATTAATTTTCCCCAAGTTGAGTCTGTTTTGCCCGTGATGGTAATTGCTGAGTGATCTCCCTGTCCTTATCTCGATCCACAAGCTTTTTGTTATATTTTCTCTCCCCTGTCCAGCTGAGGAGGGGAGTGATAGAGCAGCTTTGGTTGGCACCTGGTGTCCAGCCAGGATCAACGCACCACACTCCATTGACAAGAAAATGATCGCCGGGTGAATTGGCTGCTAGCCTATGAACGTTAAGCAAGACCTTTCAGTTGGGTAGGATGAATGTAGACCCTCTATGTCATCACTCAGGAGCTGATGTGAACAGACTATTCTGGAATATTGTTGAACATCTGCATTTCCAAAAGATGGTGATGGAAACTGGGTAAAATTCCTCAAAATTGTCATCATACACTTGTAAGAACCATCAGCTTGGCAAAAAAAAAATCAACCTGATAATGCCCAGAACAAAGAATCAGTTTACGGCAAGTCCAGAACTGGACTCCAATTTAAATTCCTCTTCAGACCTAATATAGTCTCAGTATCCCTAGAGTAGGTGTAACACTAGTTTCCATACCAGGGTTGGCTAATACCCTTGGTTCTCAAGTACCTCTGTAAATTGTGCCTGCACTGGATCCATTCTCTTCTTGAGAAACAGCTGCTGCCACCCTCTTTATAATCTCTTTCCTGTATGAGCTGGTTTTGGCTGGGATAGAGTTAATTTCCTTCACAGTAGCTGGTACAGTGCTGTGTTTTGGATTTAGGGTGAGAACAATGTTGATAACACAGGGGTGTTTTCGTTACTGCTGAGCAGTGCTGACACACAGTCAAGGCCTTTTCTGCCTCTCACCCCACCCCACCAGCGAGCAGGCTGGGGGGGCACAAGAAGCTGGGAGGGGACACAGCCAGGACAGCTGACCCCAACTGACCCAAGGGATATCCCACACCATATGATAACATGCTCAGCATATAAAGCTGGGGAAAGAAGGAGGAAGGGGGGGACATTTGGAGTGATGGCGTTTGTCTTCCCAAGTCACCGTTAGGCGTGATGGAGCCCTGCTTTCCTGGGGATGGCTGAACACCTGCCTGCCCATGGGAAGGAGTGAATGAATTCCTTGTTTTGCTTTGCTTGCACGTGTGGCTTTTGCTTTACCTATTAAACTGTCTTTATCTCAACCCATGAGTTTTCTCACTTTTACTCTTCTGATTCTCTCCCCCATCCCACCGGGGGGGAGTGAGCGAGCGGCTGGGTGGTGCTCAGTTGCCGGCTGGGGTTAAACCACGACACTGTATTTTTTCTGACCTTGAACCAGTCAAACCAAGATCCTTTCATATAAGAGCATAAGAGGTCCCATCCACAAAGCTTACCAGCATCCACAGGGGATTTTTAATGCTTTTGGGGGATCATTCAGGGTCTAGTAATGTTACAAGAGTAAAAGGCATTCATTCTTGCCCTGCATTTCAGCATTTATAGCAGGTACTCACATAGTTATTAAGCTGTCTAGTAGTCCTCAGTTTTTACACATCAACAGCTAAAAGATCTGTCTGAGATCAACTAACCTTGGATAACAGGATGGGATACACAAATCAAAATCTTGGCAAATACAGGCGAAGGTTGTTATTTTTTTAGTGAGTTTATTCTCCATGGTAAATATTAGTCATGGGGTCAACTGTGGAAAGAGAATGGGTTTGCATAAAATTTGAAAAGCTGCCAGGAGACCTCTCTGTGTGGGAAATCCCCCTCTGCCCACCAAATATTGTGAAACAGTTCTAGCTACTTAAAAAACAAAATTAACAATTTGGACTGAAACTTCTTCCATCAGAAGTGTTAAAACATCAACCACATTTACTCATAAGAGAGTTAATTGGGAAGCAGAGAATAATCCTGTGCTCCGTATTAAGTTACGTCTTAATCCACAAGCAGTCTCTTCTGGATCTCTACAAAGTGGTGGATGAAAAGCTGGACACGAGCCAGCAATGTGCGCTCGCAGCCCAGAAGGCCGATCGTATCCTGGGCTGCATCCAAAGCAGCGTGGCCAGCAGGTCGAGGGAGGGGATTCTGCCCCTCTACTCTGCTCTGGTGAGACCCCACCTGGAGCACTGCGTCCAGCTCTGGAGCCCTCAGCACAGGAAAGACATGGACCTGTTGGAGCGGGTCCAGAGGAGGGTCACAAAAATGATGAGGGGGATGGAACACCTCTCCTGTGAAGAAAGGCTGAGAGAGTTGGTGTTGTTCAGCCTGGAGAAGAGAAGGCTCTGGGGAGACCTTATTGCAGCCTATCAGTACTTAAAGGGGACTGATAAGAAAGATGGGGACAAACGTTTTAGCAGGGCCTGTTGCGGCAGGACAAGGGGGAATGGCTTTAAACTAAAGGGGGGCAGATATAGACTAGAGATAAGGAAGAAATTTTTTTACGCTGAGGGTGGTGAGACACTGGCCCAGGTTGCCCAGAGAGGTGGTGGATGCCCCATCCCTGGAAACATTCCAGGTCAGGTTGGACGGGGCTCTGAGCAACCTGCTCTAGTTGAAGATGTCCCTGCCCACAGCAGGGGGGTTGGACTAGACGACCTTTAAAGGTCCCTTGTGGAATTCAGTGCGACTCTGAAGGTGCAGGTATTCATTCATAGTTTATTATTCCACCAGCTCTGCATTTCAGAGTGACCACAATGCAGGAGGTACTTAAGCGATGCACTTTCCCATTCACATGCATGTGAATAGCATCACTGAATGCTGTCCTATGGTTAGGTTGTGCAAATTCATAGTCATTGACAAATTTGTAGAAGCTAAAGCCGTAAGAAACAATTACATCACCTAACTACATCCCACTTCTCATGTCATAGTCATTATATCTTGCCCAGGTGCCCTGGTAGAACAGACCAGAGAGAAGTGACCTGTCCTCCCACAAGAATGTTTGGTACTAAACAAAAAATATTCTGAAACTGAGTGGGAAGTCCAAAATCACAATCAAAACCACCTGAAAACAAGTATTTTAATTTTAATGAATAAACAAAACATTTTCAAACTGAATTCTTTGAACTACTGTAACTGAAAATGTAAGTTGTTTGAAACTGAATTTCTGTTTTAAAAAGTCAAAGCATCATTTTAGCACTTTTGAAACTTTCTTTTTAGCAAGAAAGACATTGAAACTCATAATTTCCTATGAAAAATTCAGTTTTGATCATCACATTTTCCAAATTAAAAAGAAGAGCTGATGGCAAATGAAGGCAACGCTCACCTATGTGACAGACCCGAGGCCAAACAGGAAGCCTCTAGAGAAATGTAGCTTATAACAAGTGTGTAAGAATTTCATATTTCCTGAAGTGCCTTTCACGGTGAACACTTGGTATTTTTGTCTCCTACTATCAATGTATCTGGTAGTGTTATGACAAAACCCCTTTGCGTGGTGTGCTTGGAGCAGTAGCAGTGCCATGCTCTAGGGCAGGTTTTCCTCTTTCCCAGGGTGGGTAGTGCCATCCCAGTGGCAGAGCTGATGTCTATCCCTTCTCGTCTGCAAACACAGCAGAAACTTGCTTTGCTCCTCCTTGATCACCAGCAGGCACCAAGAAGTGGTGGACTCCAGGGACTCAGAGGAGGTCAGGAAGACATAGAGAGTCCCCATTGTACCAGTAGGACCGTACATATTCCAGCACAATTTTAACTGTACTGGCATTGCGAAACCAGTACAAGTTTCTACAAAAAAGGCATCACCGTCTAATAGGGAAATTAGAGCATTTTTGAGGGGGAGAGGCAAGGGGTGAGTGTACCCAAAAGACGTCCAGTACAAACAGAGGTGTGTACAGGGGCTGGCTGAGTTTAGTTCCATTCACTGAGCTCATTTGCTAATTAGTTTTCATTAGTCTCTTACTAAATGAGCCTAAGCCTGGTTGGAGCTGGTCTGTAGTGTTAGAAGGGGTGCATGCTTGCCGGAGGTGCGTAGAGTGATTCGTGATGGTATCCTTGGGGGAGATAAATCTAAAATGAGGGAAAAGGTTTGTGTCACGCCGGCCTTCAAACAGTGCTGTGAATTGTGTCCCCTCGCAGTCCTGCACTGAACGCTCAGAGACAGCCACTGAAGGAGAGGTCTTTTTATGGAAAAAAACGTGACTAAGCGGCCAATTTATGAAAAAGCCATACGTAAAATACTGCCTCTCCAAAGCTAATAGTCCTGTTTGTTATGTCAGAAGTAGCTAATAATGGACATATTTGTTTGAGTCATAAAACCTCTTTTGCTGGTGCATGATAATAGAGTGTGTTACATGTTCAATTAACCAAACTAATCAAACGTGCTGAGAAGAAATACGACGGAAAAAAAGACCTGATCTATGCTATTCTTTGTTGGGCACACCAGCTGTTTTTCATGTGCTTTCCTAGTAGTCCTTTGAGCAGATTTACCAGTGATATGCTAACAAATCCTTGACCAATTAAAAAGGCAGGTTTGTTCCTCGAATAAGTAAGAAAGGCTCCCCCAGGACAACTTACAACCATATTCGCCCTACCCTGTCACTGTGAGGTACAATGCAGAGGACCGACTTATCTCCTTCTTGGCAGTGTATTGACCTTGTGTACAGAGAAATTAAGCAGTTCAAATCAAGCAAGAGCTAAGCCCAAAGCCTGGGTTGGGAGTGGGGGAGAGGTAATGTCTAACACCATGACATGAGAAAAACTCACCAGGAGATGAGGAGGGTGCCTAGATCCTCTGCCTCCAAATGCAGCATCTTGTAGCCTTATTCCCCTTATTGAACAGTATCCCTTGCTTGGCCTGCTTCTGGCTGAATGAGGTCCATCGATGGTGCTGGGGGCCTTCGGACAAGGCAAATGGGCTCCCCAGGACTTGCCTAGAGCCCAGGGTGTTTCCACCAAGGCAGTCTCAGCCTAAGTCCGTGGAGCATGGTGGCTGTAAAGCTGGGCACAGCAGCCTCTGGGAAGCAGGACAGATAAGGTGATACACACAGCCTGAGTTAGCTCTCTGGTGTGTAGCAGCTCTGAAATAGTCTTTAAAGGCAGAAATGCACTGATTTTCTGCAGGCAGAGCTGAGCAGCTTTATCAGGGTGTCACAGGCGTGGTGAGTTCCAGTTCCACAGATAACAACAGTCTCAGCCTTAGAAAAAAGGCCACACCGTGTCAAGGGAGGCAAGATCACATTTCTGCAGGTTACCTTGTAATGAAGTGACCAGCTCCCTGCGCTGGGAAGTGAAGCAGTCCAGGAGACAGTCTTGTGCAGGTCTGTGAAAGCACTGCGCAGCTTTGCCTCTTCTGCATTTGAACATCTAAGGGGTCTCCAGAGTTGACGGAGATGGGAGAGCTGATTGTCAGTAGTCTTATATTTGTTATGCAGAGAGAAATTTTATGGGTCTGCAAATAGAAAAATGTTTAAAACCACTGCTCGAGATCAAAAGTGCTTCTCAAGAAGTTGCTTTTTCCTGCCACTAAGTGGCTCCAGATGTTGAAATATTCAACAAAATTGCTTTTCTCTTTTTTTTTTTTTTTGATACACTGAGTTTCACATAGTCAATCTGTAGCAAAGAAATCCCAGTGCTTTCCCCCCACTGAAAACCACCCAATTGCAACATTAAATATTAACTGAGAGAAGAGCTCGATTTGTAGCTTCAGTCTATTTTGATTTTTTAAATTGCTTTCTTTTTCCTAAAACATGAGTTTCCTCTACACACGAGGGACAAGGAAGTTTCTCTGTGTTATGGGCATGGTGAGGAGGAGTGCTGTGCTTTGGGATGTGGAGCTCCAGTTCTTTGTTTACTTGCAATGAGGGACACAGGTCATTGAAATGCTGGTGGCCTCCATGAGTGCCCCAACTTCTGCCTTTACTCCATCCCACTGTGTCCTCTTTCTGGTGCTGTACTTCTTCCCTACTCCTTTGGTCCAGGGAGAGATGGAGGGTGTCAGTACCCAGCTGGGAGTCTAAGATGGCTGTTGGGTGACAGACACGGGACAAAGGCTGGTTGAGATCCCCCCCCTGCAAATTCAGGCACAGTGGGAAGAACAGATGGTCACCACGCAGAAATGCTGCTTCCTCTCTAGGGTGCTGGGAAGCGCATTCAGCACAGCTGTAATGAGGATTATTTGTGCCTGGATGGCTGCATCCTTCTTTTCTGTTTGGAAGTAGATCAAAACTACATAAACCCCTGAAATGACATTCATACATGTACATAAATATGTATTAGATATGGATATGTTCCTCTGCGTCTTCTGAAAAGTCCTACTTGGTCAGTGCTTGAAAACCTTTTTACTACAAAAAGTCCCTCCAAAAGTCAGATGT
>NW_008824010.1:323034-382640 GCF_000699105.1 Pygoscelis adeliae
AAGTGCGTGTTATTTCATTTTTCCTCCCCCCAGAATAAAGCTGCACTGAAAGTACCACTTCCATGAATCATTTCTTTTGTCAACAACTGGTATTTTTCTCTTTATTTGGGAAATTTGCCCCCAGGTCTGTTCCCAATAGCTCCAACTTCTTGGTTTCACTCTCCAACGGACAGAGATATTTTGGGGGCTTGTCTGTGGGGTCCTGCCATTCTCCATCCACTTCTGCACAGGCAGGTTTTACACTATTGCCTGTCTAGCACCCTGCAGTGATTTGGGAAGAATAGGCTCCCATACACTGCTACGGTCTACAGGCAAAGCCCCCATGGAAAGCACACAGATCTGGAAGACAGAGATGCACAGCTGTCCCAAAGCCTCCTTGCAAATGTTCTTGCTCCACTAGCACCCCACTTGGCTTTTGAATCCAAACAGCCTGTTCCCAATTGCATCGGGTTTGGTTCATTGTGGTGGATGTCAGAGCTGGAAAGTGCTCTCTTGCGCCCCAGAGCTCTTGCCCTTTGCAACCATAGCAAGGTGAACACGTATGGAGAGGAGGAGGCAGAAGGGAAGGGGAGTTCCCGGTATTAAATATTTAGCAGCCAAGCCCTTGTGTTTTTTCATAGAGCAGAAGATCTTTTCATTTGTTCTGTTTGACTGTTTGTGTCTTTAGTATCTGCCAGGCTCTCTGGAGAGCAGCATGAAATGTGTTGCCTGGGGCAAGCTTTGATGGACAAATATTTCTCTCTTTCTCTGTGCCATTAGAAAGGCCCAAATCTGTGTTTCTTCATGTAAGGCAAGCCTGCCCAAAGCTTAGAGTGATGAATCAGACCATCATGGTATGAATGCACG
The DNA here is from genome assembly GCF_000699105.1 of Pygoscelis adeliae. NCBI lineage: Eukaryota > Metazoa > Chordata > Aves > Sphenisciformes > Spheniscidae > Pygoscelis > Pygoscelis adeliae. The sequence continues at coordinate 323,881 of NW_008824010.1, forward strand.
CGTTTGTTGGACCTTGTAACCTCACTCAGAATCATTCAAACAAAGCCACAGCTGAAGGACAGAGTTGCTGAAATTGGAGAGCTGTCAGACTGGCGTAGCTGGGATGGACGGGCATGGAGCGTCCTGGTCACAGTAACAGCCCTTGGCGTTCCCTGCCCTGTTCTATTGGCCTGCAGACCCAGAGGCTGTGTGCAAGCCGGGGGCTGCAGGCAGCAGGAAAGTGATTCTTGGTAAAGCATTTAAAGGGCTGTGTCTATCCGTTCATCCATAGGGATACGACTAGGGCAGGATGAGGTCTCTGTGCCAGGGCAACGGAAGCTCTTGCTTAGAAGAGGAGGGCAGAGGACTGCAGCTTTGACGGTCCATGAAGCTTCGACCTGGGTTGAAGCCCAGCTAGGTCTAGTCTGCACCAGCTGTGGCGGAGCAAGAAGAGCATTTGAAGGCCAGCGCAGGTAGTGCACTGCACCCAGCAGATGTCTTAATCCTCTTTTTCTAAAAAGCTTTGAGCCATTTGAGGTCCCAAGTGAGGCTTCCCTTATGAAGTAAGACAAGTCCTACTTCTCCTTGAAACCAGGAGAAAATACACCATGGGATGTGGAGTGGAAGCAGGATCAGGCCTTGATTTTTCTGAGTCAGACAGGTCAAGCAGCTTGAGCCAAATTGTGTTTCTTCCCAGCAAACTCCAGGCTCTGGAGCCCTGTGTCCCAACTCATCAGTTCACTGTAGTCATTGGGTTGCTTGAGTATATTTCTGCTATGAGGGATGTGAACCAGTCAGAGAAATACAAATTTTCTTTTGTGAGTCTTCTCTTTCCACACAAAAAAACCTGAGGGATGGGGAATTCAGCTTATAAAAAAAAAAGTACAGAAAATGTTTAATTGGAGGTGTTAAGCAATAACAGTAACTTCAAAACATTTGCAGAGAAGTTATTATTCAGTTGAAAAGCTGTTTTCCTGAATCACAAATACTTCATGTAATTCCAAGCAGCTCTCCCTCTGAGCCAGAAAAGAAGCCAGGAGAAATAATATTTTCCAGCTGGAATAATTGTTGTTATTGTTTATTCTGCACTTTCCCAACTCCCATGGGAATAGCAGAAAAGCTCTAAGGCTGGACTTCCTTCTACACCTTCTAAGTCTGTGCCCCAGGTGTGGAATGGGGCTGGCAGCAAGATGAGATGCTGCTCGGATGCCAGCAGCCCCCAACCATTTACCATGGCCTGTGCCAGCTGCCTGCCTGTGGCACCAAAATGGCAAAGATACTGTGTGCTCTTCTGTTCCCCACGCTGAAAGAGGATTTAGAAAAGATGGAGAAAGTACGGAGAGGGAAGTATAGGCTGACTTCCAATTTAAGATGAGATTGTAGATGTCAAGGAGCATAGATGAACGGTGTAGAAAAGGTGGATGGGGAAGCATTATGTTCTTCTTACAATTTACTATCTAGTGATGAAATTATCAGTCAGCAGGTTTAAAAAAATCATAAGGAAACAATTTTTCTTCCCTGTGCAGTTAAACGGTGGAACTCCCAGCTCCTGGATCTTGTGGAGGCTAAAAACTAAAAAGGAACGAAAAAAGGAAAGGACAAATTAATGAGAGACAACTCCATCAGGAGCTGCTAATGCTCAAGAGTTCAGATGCAGAGGTCTGGTTCAGGTACAAGTCCCAAACTGCCAGCTGCTACACGTACCTTGCCTTACACTTGCTTTGTTTCTTATACATTTTCCCAAAGTAGCTCCTAAGGATCACTGTAGGAAACACGATCATAAGGGAATGGATTTGTGTTCTTCCCTCGAATGGCAATTCCTGCATTGTTTAATGGAAATCATGCTGTAGGTTAAATCCCAGATTTTGGAAAGCATTTCTAATCCAGCTATTCCATAGCTAACAATAACTTGATGAAGTCAAGAGGTTTATCCTCACAGAAGAGCTTAGAAAAATCCTATATTCACATAGGGTCTTTCTCCCCTCGGGGAACGCAGTCATTTTTGCTCTGAAAACCGTATCACCACATCCTTGGACCAGACTTTCATCACGGCTCCCTGCAGATCCTGAGCTGGAATCAGCCTATGGTGAACGTGATGCTGCCGTGTATTTTTTGAAGTGTGTGCATTGCTGTGATGTTCCCTATATGAATATATGGAGTTACTCAACTGGAAAACACACAGGAAAGTGAAAACCGTGGATCTGGATGAAATGCTTGACACCAAAGTCTCAAGGGTTCTTAGAGGATTAGGACAGAGGCACTGGCACATAGTTTGAAGCTTTAATAAGCCCTTTTCTGTTGTTTTTTTCTTCTTGTTTTTTTTTTTTTTCTTTTTCTATGAGTCTCTGCAAAAGCAAAACAAACCCACAAACTAACCTTAAGAAGTGAGAAAACAAAAGAATTTTGTCTGGGTAAAAAAGCGTGTGTTTGTGCCAAACCCTCTGCCAGGGTGATCACTGCAAGGCAGTTCAGGCTGAGATATGTTTGGAGATGCTGAAGCTGGTCCATCACTGCAGGATGGTGAGTGAAAATTTAGGTAGAAGGGACGTACATAAAAGGTGTATTTTGTTTTGTTCCTCTTGCTTAAAACTAAGCATTCCTTGGTGTAAAGCTAGCTTGTCAGCTGTTCACCACTAGCTGCAAGCTCCTGAAGGGAAAAGCCATGGGCTGGCTTGACCAGCCATCAGCTCATGAGTTTCTGTTGCCCCGGTCTGGCTTGGAAGGGCCGTGCAGTTCTGCCCTGGGAGAGGAAAGGGGTGAGATGTGGTCCTTTAGGAGGTGTGCACAGAAAAAGGATGAAGTTGGGGCTTTCTCCATCCAATTTAGGTCCCAGCCTTGTGGTTGCTCACACCTAACCTGCTCTCAGCTGGAGCAAGAGGAGAGTTTTCCACCAGCTGCAGATGTCTCTCGCTGAATGCCCTCTGTGCTGGGGATGGATGTGTGCTCTTGCAGGACAGGGTGGCAGATACGACGTGCGTTTTGTGCTGAGCAGATGTCAGACGTGCCTGGGATTTATGGAGAGAGGAGCATGTGGTTGGTGAAAGGGGGCTGACGTGTGGCAGCTGAGAAAGGTTAGATGAGGATTCTTGCACTGAGGTTCCCCTTCCTTCCGGGGGCCTCGGTGCATCGGTGTTACCTTTAAACAAACCACCACTGCTGCTTTGCTGGTGGTGTGTGTGGATAGAACTGTAGCAGTTTTGTGCCTTTTAACAGTTAAAGAAAAAAGAAGGAAACATTAAAGCTTCTTTTCCCACCTCGAAACCTGAACAAACCTGCCCGCTCCGAAACGGAGAGGCGTGCATCATTAGTATCTAGGGGGAAAAGGCTTGCTGTTTCTGTTTGACTTTTTGCCTGCAGAACTGGGAATTGATCTTGTGCCATTAAAAGCAGGGAGTTCGCCCATTCACTGCAGCAGGAGCTGGTTCAGGCCCTGAACTCCCGATGGTGGGAAGGAGTGGATGAATCTCTTGCAAAAACATCTTTGCTCTGACCTGTTTAATGCGTGTCTGGGTACAGGGCAATTAGTAACACAAGGTTTGCAACACTCGCACTGAATAACCTGTCCTCTTTTCTCAAGCTTTCTTTGTAACTACAGTCCTCTTCTTCACAGAGTCTTTTAGGATACCTGGATAGTCTTTGCTAGATTCTCATCTCCTATCAAAAGAATGGACAAAAAAAAGCTAAACTGTTAGTGAAATGTTAGTTTGAATACCTCAAACTTATTTAGGCATTTATTTAAAAAATAGTCCTCAAAACACGGACGTGACCAATGTCCCTAGATGTAAAAGTGATCCCTCTGGGTTTCTAGGGAAGAAAAAAGTGGGCTTGCAAGGTTTCTGACCCAGGAAGCTGCCAGTGCGAAGCTCTTGGGTTATTTTCCTGGTGCTACTGGAGTGACCTTGATCGAGACATTTAATCTCTGCGATCTCCCAGGGATGGGAACAGCACGTTCTTACTCCCACAGAGCGGGGAACCGAGGTTAGAGATTGGTTCATAAGGACGCAACGCTCTCCAGAATTTCAGCATTACTGTTCTGCCTTCCTTTTCTGCCTTTAAATTCAGCTTTCTGCCGAATGACATATTTGTAGGGGGAAAACTCCGTGCAGGGGCATTTAGCTGGCTGTCACCGCGTTCGGTCTCTGCCCTCCCGCTCACCGCAGCGCTGCTGGACCAAACCCCCAAGGATGAGACCCCAAAAGCCTTTCCCAAGAGAGGCACAGCCTTGCGGCTCGCCTGCCAGGCAGGGAGCGGCCCCATCCCGGCACCAAAGCAGGGCTGAAAATCACGAAAAGATTAAAAAAAAAAGAAAAAAAAAAAAAAACAGAAGTTCAATATGAGCAATATATAAAAAAGAAAACCATTTTCCCATTACAAACAGGCAGCATATCCACTGTTCCAGATGTGTGTATCCTGGCAGAAAAAAACTGATGCAGAAAAATGTAGCTTTTTAGTTTAAACGTGGATGTCTCATTTATACCTTTGCACAACCATTGAAAAACGCAACGACGCCGGGGAAGCGTTAATGGACACCCGGGGAATGGTGCTTGAATCACGGCGAAGGTGAATGCGGATGCAAGCGGTGCCTGCACTTTTCCAGCAAGCCCTTCCAGCCGGTGATTTGCCTTGCCTTTTCTTTTTTTTTCTCTCTTTTTCTTCTTTTTTTTTTTTTTTAAATACTGAGGGGTATCAGTCGAAAATGCCCAGCTGGTTATCCTCAGAAGGGAGGATGTTTATGCAAAATTCATCCCAATATACTCAGCTATCGTAATCAGGCTGAACTCAATTCTTTGTGGTATTTGCTGCTTCCTGGCTAACTTCATGCAGGGGAGGATACCCTTGCAATTCTGTGCACTCAAAAGCAGAGCACAGACCTGAGGCAATAACTAACGACATCTTGCAATAAGAAATATGCTGTCACCAAGTGTTTTAAGCCATGCGGAGGGGTTGGCCTGGATTCACCTATTTGCAAGAAAAAGCTGCTTTTTGTTTGTTAGTTTTTATGCCAGCTTTCCACCCCTAGCCTCTCTCCATATTCTAGCTGCTGAGTTTGTGTGGTTTTGGCAATAAAATCCAGTCCCGCTCCATCTGGAGCCTTAAATCTCCCAATTCCCTCTTTATTCCACATGCAGAGAGGGTGGTAGTTGCAACTAACGTGCGAGGAGTTGGGATATTTTTTCTTTTTGAGGGGCGGAAAAATCACCAGTGACTCCTGGGCTCCTAACACTGCTCCTAACGCCTGCAGCATCCTCTGTGCTTGCTTCCAGCAGGAGCCAGGGAAGCCCACAGCCATGCTACGTGCATCAGGATCCCTTAGCTTCCTCCAGCACCTCAACCTGGGATGCTGGATACTCTCCATGCTTCTTCCATCAGCTGTCCCGTAGGCTTAGGGTAAAAGCTAGCATGAACTAAACTGGGCCTGGGGATGGGGGAGGAGGGAAGCTCCCCTTCCCCTGTATCAGTTTGCCCGATGGAGGAAGCCCTGCACGGTGGCTGGTCCCCAGCAGGCAACACAGAGGTATTTGGAGTCTGGGGGATATTTCCTATTAGATTTGTTTAATAGTTTTGAGGTTGGTTAAATATGGAGTGACAAATTAATTCCGACTTAACTACTTCCCTCTCGGTCTTCCTGCCTCTTGCAACTCCCCTGTTGCCCCCTTAAACAAGACCAGCTGGTGGGATCAGGTTGGTTTGGCAGCTGTGGTGGGTTTGTATGCTGAAGCCCGCTGGTGGGTCCATTCTCCTCCGGCTGTTGGCTCTGCGCATGCCCATGTGCCACCTTCCCGAGGAGAAGGGGCAAAGGGAAAAATTCGTCTACCTGGAGCGGGAGGCAATGGCTTTTGGGGTCATGGTTTACACGGAAGCCCCTTTGAAAGGGTTAATAGCTAGGGGTTTATTAAAAGGTTGTTATAGAGACCAGCAAGTCACCAGCTGCTGGTACTCACCTATAACCTCCCAGTGGGCAGTGCTTACCCCTGCACAGCCCCTCCAGGGTACACTTGCCATCAGTCCTTAACCCTTTAGAAACTGGGTATTACCCAATGTGCACTGTGTGGGTGCCCCCCCTCCCTGCAGCACCTGGGGTCTCTTTGCTTGTGAATCACAGCCAAGAGCAGGGGGTTTAGGGTCTGGACATGGGTAGATCCTCAGGCCCTCCTTGGGCAGGGCAGGAGTGAAGCGTGGGAAGGGGCACCAGGGAGTCCCTGGGCAGATACCCACTCTCCACACCGACACTGCAAACTCTACCTCCTGAGTATGCCTCTCCCAAGAGGATATTCATGTCGCCGACTGTGGTATAAAATTCAGGTTTTCTAAGTCCATGTGCTCCACATATAGCCAAAGATATAGGTGCCTTTAGCTCCTCAGTACCTGTAAGAGGAGCCAAAAATCTGAATGCAGCTCCACGCTTGGGGATGCTTCTTTGGCCTGAGAAGAAGTGCTTTGCCCTGGAGCACAGTAGTTGCAGCTCCGTATGGCAGTGTGTGTGTGTGCCTCTTGTGGGAGAGTGCGCGCTGTGGTGAGGCGTGACAAGAACAGGTTTTATTTCTGTTATGACAACCAGTCTTTCCATGGGTTTGTTGTGATGCCGCTCGCTTGACTTCCCCGGTGGACTGGAGGGAGGGGACCAGATGGGTTGGTCTTCATGAAGGTGGTTTGATCACTCCGACACGCATGGAGCAGTTGGGACACGAGTTCTTCAGGGAACAGTGGGAACTGGCAAAACTTTGTTTAGCTATTTTAGGTGTCGAGGCACAGGTTTGAATTATGACTCAGCTACTCGGTAGAGATATTTTTTCTTTTCTCTTTTTTTTTTTTTCTTGACAGCAGACTGTGTGTGAGAGACACACAACATAGGAGGAGTGGGACACGGGGTCAGTACTGAGTCCCCACATGGTGCCTCTTCCCCTGGCTGGAAGGGATGAAGCACCAAACTACACAAGCTAAGGCAGATGAGCAGTAGCAGTGGTTTGCATTGGTCCCTCACTGGCTATGGCCACTGTGGGAGGGACACCCTGAGGTTGGACTCCACAGCTGTAGGAATTGCTTTGTAAAGGCCAGTCTTGGCTATTCATCTGGCTTCCTTTAAAGCCAGCAGAGAAGCCACCTGAGGGTAACTCATTTTGTCCATCTTAGACATCATCCTCCTGTTTTAACCCTGGTACGTAGACTGTCCATCAATTCAAGCGAAGGTGAGACCTGTGGTGTCTAAATACTCGACAGACCTATTTCATGGGTGTCAGTGTCTAACTTCTGAGTCTTGGGTCCCTTAAAAAGATTTAATCCTCCTGTTTCCCTGGGGGAGGAGAGCTGGCATGGAGCCTCCTCCTCAGCTGTGGAGGGAGGTTGCTGTGGGGGGAAGGTGTGAGCCCTTTCGCTGCCTCTCAACATTGGGCTTGATGAAATCCTATGGACATCGGGAAACATCAAGTGCATTGCTTTCACCTTGGAGAGGGGTTTTTGGCCTTCACGTGCACACGGTGGTTCAGCAAGTGCTGCTTAACACAGTCCTGTTTAATGGTCCATCCTCCAACAGATGGGCTACTTTCTTTTTCCCAGGTCCTTTGCCTCAGCTGTTTGCTTTTCCATAATGTAACGCATGGCATTTCTTACCTGCTATCATCCCGCTGATCATCTTTTTAGCTTAGCAGTACATACCAAGGACCAAATCTTCAGCAAGAACAAATCAGACTAGCCTTATATATCCTTTGTGGATCTGGATTCATTCTTTTTATTAAAAAAAACAACAACAACAAAAACAACAACAAAGTTTGCATCTTTTCTGCAGTTAATTATTTGTGGTCTGGATCTGGCAATATGAGAGGAAATTAGCCTAGTCCTGATGATTGGATATTATTAGCACATGAGGTCCATCTTTTGTTTGCTGGGGCCCACGCTTGGTTTTTTTAGCACTTTCTTGGACAGACATGTTGTGGGAGCTTACATTAATATTTTGGCTTTCTGACTGTGCAGTCCATTCTCCTCCATACACTGGAGGCAAAGCTTTGCAGTTTCAGTTGACTGGACTTTGCACAGACTTTTTCAAAGCTTTCTCTGCAGATGCCTTAATGTTTTTTGAGTTCCTCCTGGAGTTTTTTGCTGGGATGAATGTGAGAGGGCTTGTCCTCAGATGGTGCAGGCTGGCCTAGCGCCACTGACTGTGGGAGATCTAAGCCATTTTGCTCAAGCAGAAGATCTGCTGCTCAAACTTCAAAAGGCCACCCACATGCACTTGCTGAACTGGAGGTCTAAATTAGCAAAAGCCAGAGTTTTCATATGGTTTTCACTCTAAAGCCATAAAATGACCCGTATTTATTGGAAATCCTCTAGAAGTCCTTGAGGCACCGTGCATAGGGAGCACATTTCAGGTTTGTAATGCGACAAAATATCAGGGAAAGTTTCATCTTCCTCTTTGCTTGAATGAATACTGGTTCAACTGTAAAAAGGTTTTGTAACTCCAAGTAGAAGTTAGTGCTTCAGGGAGGGCATTTTGTTTCTTATTGCTATTTCTAATAAGGGGAGCTGTTCGTAATCAAGGACCCAAGAGCATAACTAAGTACATCAGATATTGGCTCTGTGGCAAATGTGACAGTAACAGAGTTATAAGCTCAGCGCCTCATTGTGGGTACTGGGCATCATTGCTAGAAAGCCAGGACGTCACTGCTAGAGAGACCTGTGGCAATGCTGCAGCCTAAAGCTCTGGAAGGTAATCTTCGTTGCCATCCAGCTGTGTTTAAGTTGTCCTTCACAGGAAGGTTGTTTCTCAGGGAAAGGGTGTCTTCCTTTCCAGGCTGTTAATGATGTCCCACCTTTGATCCACCTTTCTAAGTCCTGCTGGCTTAGTGTGTGTGACACTGCAGTGAGCCTTAGGATAGGAGAATGACACCCAAAAATGCCCTACACTGTCTGCTGGCCGTGAAGAGAGAGAAGGATTGGTAGCTCTCAGAGACATGTACATGGTACCATCTACGTTTGGTTACTGAAGGCTTACCTCGCATGTTTTAGAAAACCCATTGGGGACTGGAAAGAGCCATTGCTTTTGTAACACCCAGCCACCAAAAGCAGTCTGGCAGGCTGCCTCCGTGTGGCACCAGGAGTGTAGCATCCAGGCTGCTGCCTGGCTGTAAGCGACGCTGGAGTAGCCCGTCTCTGCCAGCTTCATGGGGCAGCTTTGGCAGGCGAATGAGCAGGAGTTCCTGCAACTGGAATGTGAATGTGGGCTATTGCATGTGGTCAGGCTGCTCCCTCTGATCTCTCCATATGTACAAGGGGTAGAGGTAAGGGAAGGAAGACTTATGGCCCTCAAAGCCAGATCATTGTATTAAGAGTTGCCACAGAGCTTTTCTGAGTCAGTAGAGCTGTGGTATTTGTCACAATTTAGGGTCTGGTCATACATACGTTGGTCTTACCCGGTGCCACAGAAGTTAAGCCACCTAGGTTGACAGCCCTTATGTCTGGATACATGCAGAAAGCTGAGCAGACATCTGAAAGCAATCCAGGAATTGGCATGATTGTATGACACATGCCATTGAAGAGGAGATGATGCTTCTGGGGAAAAAATAGTGGTGCAGTACTTTGTTAAGGTTAGTGACTTGCACTTTGCAGGAAGGAGCTACAGAAAGAAGTGCCTCGCGCATGTGCAAGGTCAGCCTTGGAATTATTTCAGCTATTAGGAAGCAAAGGCCATTTGAGTGTGATTTTCCAGGGAATCATAGGAAAGTGCTAGCTATGACCTTCATATGACCTTCTTGAAGGTACCTAACAGGCAAGACAGTATTTCTTTGTTAGCAATGTTGTTGATTTACAAAGATTAACATGCATTAATAAACCATTTTTCCTCTCCCAACTGTAAAATGTTCCCACATCACCCCCGTTCCTGGGCTGTGGAGGGATGTGTATCATGTTCAAAGAGCACTGGAAGATAAAGCCACCTCCTGTTAGTGAAAGGAGATTGTGTTTCAGGGCTGTGCCACTTCTTTGCATCTCCGAGCAGTACAATAAGGTACACCTGGGCCTTGAGAGACACGCTTGGGACAAAGGGACTGCTAATTCAGTCCAGCAATGCATAGAGCAGGTGTTCCCCCTTCCCCTGGGTGCCTTCTCATCAAGCCACACAGGCATTGCAAAGCCACCAGAGCCAAATCTGGGTTCCCTTGGACATCCCGAGCTGTGTTGCTGTCAGTAGGTGTGGAGTGTTGCTAACTGTGTGACAGCAGAGGAAGAAAGTGGAGCTTGCCCTCAGTGAGGCACAATCCTAAAAATTTTTCCCCTGCAGGAAATCCAATGTATTTTATTCTGTTTGTCAACACGGTTCATTCTGAGAGAGCCCGGAGTCTGTGGCCAGCAATTAATGCCACTTAAAAGCTTTTCAGTGGGATAATTGCCTGTTGTTCTGCAGGCATCACTCTCATTCAGATGCTAATGACTGTCAGGGGCAGTGGCCATTCCCACATCGGGGGCCAGGTATGCCCCGCTCCCCTCGCCTTGGGAAGACGCTTAATGGGTCTATTGTCCCTGAACAAGGGCAGTAGGGAAACCCCCCTGTCCCCGAGGAAGCCGTGGAAATAATCCTCATCAGTCTGTGTCACTTTGGCACAAAAGGCAATAGGGTGGACAAAAAAAGGAAGGGGGCATCCAGCACACAGCGGCTGGAAGTCAAGGTGTCCCATGTTGGGGGACTTCCAGGAGGGCTGTGCCAGGCTCCCGGGTTTCATAAGCAAAGACTCACCACAGCGCTGTGAAAACCCAAGGGATTTTTCCAGCCATTCTCAGATTTCAGGTTTTCACCTTTGCTTGCTCTGCTGGGTTTCAGTCATATTCGCCATGCCCTCCCCGTGGCTTTCTCATGTGCTGTTTGCCAGGTGTTGGCCAACACGGCAGCACACACGCTGCCTTGCAGATGGTGTGGCCCCTGCCATGAATCCTTTGATTGCAGACCTGGGTTGAGAGGTCCCCGCACTCCCTTCTCCCTGAAGGCTGCTGCTTTTTCAGTCGGGCAGATGGGGCTGGTTGTGGTTTTTTAAGGCATGGTTGCCTTTTTTGGAGGTCAGGTTTACAAGGACAGAGTAAGAGTCCTTAGCTCTCTGGGCAGGACCCCGCCATGAAGCTGTTGATGTCTATGGGTAGGTTTAGTTTTGGCAGATTCAGCATCAAACCTTACATGCCCAAACATCTGTGCACTCGGCTGTCCTCTGGGAGCGGTCTCCTCACAGGATAAGAAACGTCCTTCTTCTCAGTTCACTCTCATTTTTCTTGTCACTTTATTTTCCCATTGTGGTTGGGCTGAAGCTATGATTTGTGATGGAGACTGGAGTTCATGTGGATATGTTAAAACTTATCCTGCTTCTTTTTGGGATCTCTAGGTATCTGGTCTTCCTAGACCCCATGCGCTATGGTAGGCTGGCCATGATGAAGCCATGTTGGCTGGAGATTGTCCCAAGAGATGCACCTCTGTTCCTCTGGGTTAATTGTGCAACTTAATGAAGCACTGGTTTGCAAACTCCGGATGAACGACCTAACCAAACGTCCCTTCCCTCTGCTAACGAAGGAGCTAGGTCAGTGAGAAGAAAAGATGCTTTCTGGGGGAACACATGCTCCTCTGTACGAATCAGTGAGGAAGAGGGAGGGGGGATCATTTAACAGTCAGGGGCATCACTAAAGTCCCTTTATGAGGGTTTTGTTTTTGAAGCGTTGGGAAGGACGGTCTCCCCTCCCCGCTGGCCACCTCCTTTGGGGGCCCCATTTGTGGAGCCCTCCTGGGGGGCACCATAGCCTGTCAAGCCCCCAGCCCCTTTGTGTTGCTTTTCCAGTTGGATTTCACGTGGGTTTGTCGGGGGCCGCAGTGCTCCCCTTGCCCCAGCAGCCCCGCTCCCACCCCGCGGCCGCGGGCCACTTCTGCGGTGGAGGCAACCCAAGAAAGGACTGTGCCACTTCCATGGAAACAAAAGCCTGTTTTCAAACAGTGCTAAGAGAAACTGTTTCTATCTTAGGCCTTTAATGACCTGAACTGTCCATCTTTTGGAGAAAAGCGACAATAAAAAGGCACTTTGCTGTGCTGCCACTGCTGCCACTTTCTAACTATGATTATTTTTTGCCAAGAGAGCTCGGTATCCATCCGTATTTATGATGCATATTAAAAAAAAGGAGTTTTATTTGTCCCCTCCAGCAAATCTTGCTGCTAGGAATAGGCAGGCACGTTTGCAGCAGCAGTTTGTATTTTCCCTGGGAGAGGAGTCCTGTGCCCTGCGTATTTCAGTGTTGAATAAATAGTCCTTCATGTTGTATGCGGTGGCTCCGGGCACCCTGCTGAGATCATGTCCTTAATACAAACAATACGACACATTTATTCTAAGCTGACCGCGCTGACCCCCAAAAGTTTGTTCCCTCCGCTGGGACTCCTCGGCCTTTTCATTCAGCTGAATGGCCAGCACAAAGACCTTGTCGCATCTACAGTCCCTTCCTAAACAAAACTCGGGGAGGAAGGGGGAAGGAGTGTCGGGGGGGGGGAGGAGAGGAAGAAATAGGAAAACCTTGACCCCTCCACCTAAAAGAAAGTGGAGGAATTTGCATTTTAAACCTTAAGATGCTCGTCCTGGTCTCCCTGCCTCTCCTCCGGCTGGCGGTTTGACTCCCTTTTTGCAAACACCATGAGAAGCTCCAGGCTTGCAGCATCCCAGCGGAGCTGCTGTCCCGGCACCGGGCAGCATCCCCTGCTGCGAAGAAAGGCTCCTCTCTGCTCTCCTTTGCATTCCTATTTTTCCATAGATTAGAAAAAGAGAGAAAGAGTGCTACTTAATAAGGAAATAGATGTTCTCTCCCCCTTCCCCCATGCCTGGTCCCTGCCGATTTTTGGAGGCAGGCGTGCGCTGGGGAGCTGGTCTGGGTTTGTGACTGTTTCCCATGGCCCCGGCTCCTCTCTTGGAGGTCACTGCTTGCTGTGTCGGGGACGGATAGCTGTTTGTGACAAATACCTTCAACCGCTGTGGTTTACAGTCAGCTGTTTTCAGGCAAACACTGAAATTGATGTTGATTTACTGTGATACCGGATGGGAAACAGCAAGGCTGGCACTGCTTCATTTCAGTTTCAGCTGTCTTTCAGGGAAAGACCTGCTCTGGGGGCAAACGCTCACTAGATGTGATGCAAGGTGTATTGTATGTCTATTGGACTTTCTTTCTAAAGTGCTAATTTTAGTTGGGAACCTGCCTGACCACTGAAAAATTATAATGTCTTTCCCCTGGAGTTGGAGCTGTGCTCCCAGCTCCTCTCTTCTCCCATCCCAAACCTGGGCTATCTCAGAGGCAGCACAGTGCAGCTTTAGCAGAGTTGTATTTCCAGGGTTGCACCATGGTATTGAGGTGTTGGTCTGCCAGTCAGGGCCCTGGTGTTTCCCCTCTTGCTGTCTTTGGCTCTACTGGGCTGTACCTTTGAAACCAGTGCCTACAGGACCTCCTGCCCCTGGTGGGTAATGGGCCCTATGGGACAGGACTGCTGACACTCCTTGCACCAGGGTCTCAGCCCCTCTCATAGCTTTGGTGGGGTCCTGGCTCATTTGTTGTATTGCCTCTGAGCTCTCACTTAGTCCAGAGATGTTTTACCAGCTCAGCTACTAACAGCAGAGCATGATTTCTCACTCTTTTTTTCTTTTTTTTTTCCTGGAAAAGCTACACAGTCGCAATGCCTCATGTGGATTTAGTTAAAAATGTGATGGAGCTGCCTCTTATTTTGCTTTCCCTGTGCATGCATAAAGCACTTTTATTTCATGTGACTGAATCTGCCCTGGGAGGTGAGGTCAGGGCAGTCCCTTTTCAGACTTTTGGCATTTCTGAAGTGGCACCACCTGAGTATCACACGATCTTTAACCAGTCTGGACCTCGGCCTCCCCAGCTGTAAAGGGAGCACGGCTGTACCTGCCTCCCAGGAGGGATGTGGCTGTGAATCAGGAATGTCTGCTGGGTGGTTGGAGAGCTCAGGGCTGAGTTGTTCCGTATTGCGGAGGCTGTGTTGTGGGCACGGCTTTTCTTTGGGTATTGCTGTAACATGGCCCTGACCCGTGACACGCCACACTGCTGGAGGGCGAAGGTGTTATCATCCCTGCAGACTGCCAAAGGGCTGTGACTGAGGTCAGGTCTGTGCTGGAAGCTTTTGTCAGTGTAACAATAGCACTGCGTTGACCAGAGGGCTTTTCTAGAGCTGAAACCCAGCCCAGGACATGGCTGTGGCGGTTACACACAGTTATACCAGCAGAAATAGTTTAGCTAAATTAAGAAGAGTTATTCGCTTATGCACAGACCTTACCTGATGGGTTTCAAAGTCCGATTGTAATGGCACTGTGGTGGTGCAAGCAATTAAACATAAATTAAACATTTTATGCAATTAAAAAGCAATTAAACCACATGTTGGGGTAACCAGGCGGATAGATGTGCACCCTTAACTCTTGCAGAAGCGGGCTGGACACTTCGGAGCAGGTTTCTGAGGTGCTGCTCTGTGAAACTTTCTCTTTCTTCTTCGGCTTTTCCAACACCCCTGCCCTCCCCCAGATTGTGAGCCCTTTTTGCTGCCACATCACTGTTCAAACAAACAACTTTCTGTCTGCTGCGCTGCTCTCCGGAGGTGCGCTGACTTTTTCTTTACGTGTACAAGGAAACTGCATGACCATTTCTGTCTGGAATCTGTTCTTTTATCTCTTTTTTTTCTGTGCTTTTTTCTCTTCTTTTTTTTTTTTTTTTTTCCCCAGGCTCATTAAGAAAATAATAAGTGGCTCAGTAGGGCTTTGCTTAACCTGATTCTGTGAGTATTTATTTCCCCTGAAATGTGAACCAAGTTCTCAGTTTGATTTTGCTGCTTTTCCTTTTGCTCGTTTCCATTTAACAATATTCTTGGTGCTGTGTCTCGCCTTCTTAGATCAGTTCACAGCCAGTGAGAAGTCATGGTCTGACAGCCCCTAACAATGCTCCTCTGCTCATCCGCAGGACAGGTAACGCGGCGGGAGGCAGGAACCACCCAGATTGTTGTACCGGGCACAGACCTGCCACCTTCTGCTTTGTACACCTACATGGGCGAGGGAGGGGAGGACCCAATCCTTTACTGATACAACAACATTATTGAATGCTTGTTCAATCCCATTTCCAGAAACGCTGCCAGTCCTCGAGACATGCAGAAATGCTCCCTTCTTCCAGTTAGACCTTTTATGCTTGGCCCATTCGTCCGTGGTGCAGGACACCAGGAGGGAAGATGGAGTTACTCCTCTCTACCAGACCTCCTGTCTGGAGAGTGACATTGTGCTAACAAAGGAGGGGTCCCTGACTCATATCTAAAGGAACAGTTATCTGTGTCTTTTCATCTTCTGTTAAGTGCTAGCCTGAAACCATTAGGGTCTCTAATTAACCGGAAGTTTAGAGAACACCCACCAGACCGATGTGAAATCTTTAAAGTTCTTTTTCATGGGAAATTCTGTCCATTTGCTTTTATTTTTGTGTTCCAATCTGGAGCTAGAAGTCTAGATCTCATGATATCCTGCACAACAGAATTTCTGGAAGTATTTACAACAGGTGGACTGGATTTTAGCTGGATTTTACTTAGGTACATTTTAAAGAATTGAAGGGAAAGACTACCAGCAATTTTGAGGCATCTAGGATAAAGATACAGGGAAACTGCACCGACTTAGCAGTGCCCTAGGTAATATCCTGGTTTATTTATACAGATAATGGGGGTGATTTCAAACAAAGGTTAGTAAATAGCTACAGATTATACACATCAATTTTCACCCACCTTGAGGTCCAGGTGGGTGTGTTTACCACTGATCCTACCCCACTTAGTGCCTTAGTATACAGAGAGATCAGCATCTGGAAAATGTAGTCCTATGTTTTCATAAACTTGCAGCCTAATTCATTGTTTCTCATTTCATAGTCAGTAGATGATGATGCTGATCCAGCAGCATAAACCCAGTCTGCAGCAATATAAACCCAGTCTAAACAGTGGCTAGAGGTGTAGGACCCTGGTGACTGGAGGTTAATACCTTGACTGGCCAATTTGTAGGAAAGGTTCTGTGTTCAGTCTTGCCTTCAGAAGTACGGAGCTTCTGGGCAGCAAACGAGGCTGATCTTTTCATATGTTTGGACTCCGAGGGGTCAGCGTTACGCAGCGTGTGGCTGAGGTAGCAGGCTGAAGCTCCAAGGGAAGCTGCATCAGCTGGTGGTCAGCCCCTGGCTGCAACCCCATCCACCAGAGAACAGGCTGTTGGTACTGTGCTCACTCCAAATAGCGCTTGGCCCTATTTCCTGGTGTCCATCTTTCATCCTCTAATGCACCATCCAGTCATCTCACATCGCAGAGTGGGTAGTATCCCCACCTGTCAGAACAAAGAGGTGGTCTCAAAATTTCTGGAGAGCCTGTGGCAGAGACAGGGTGCCATCACCTCTTCTGAGCAGTACATCACATGCCAGGAACAGGTTGCAAATGAGCACATCTTACCTGTTGTCTTTGCCTTTCTTAATCATCCAGAACAGACCAAACAATAGCAGATGAACTTGGAAGGGAAGGACTGGGGGGAAGGTTGGGGAACACTGGGTAGCAGACCCAGGCCCTACCACAGAGTATGCCTATCATCCTCTAAAAATTGAAATCCCAGACCAAGATCTCATGAAGTAAGGCTGTAAGGGTTGTGTGGGTGATGAAGAGCCTGGTAGACATACAAGAAAAGCGTCTGTGTACATGTCATACTGTCAGCTTTCATGTCCTATGTGGGTAAGGTCCGAAACCAAAGACAAAAAGCAAAATGCAAGACTTTGCAATTCTGCCTGATGCTTCCTATGTAGCTCTTTGTGTTTCTCCTCATATAGAGATGTCTGAAAATAAAAATAAACTCATGAGAACTTTATAACCAGAGCCAGGGAGGAAGAGCTCTCAGGCAGCTTGAGTCTGACCAGGCTATGGCAAGTGCTCCCAGTTTGGGGACTGGGATTTGGAAAGGGAAGATTGTCCATCTAGGCTAGGTTTTCCTTTTTTTTTGCCCCCTTTTTTTTTTTTGTTGTTTTGCAAGCCCTGAAAGGAATAGACTCAATGTTATTCTAACTTTAAATGGAAGGAAGGGGGGGGAGGCGATGAGAGCAGAGAAGGAAAATCCATTTGCTGCAGTACTGTCAGCCCCTTAGTTTTCCTTCAAGTCTGACAGGCCCAGGATTAAAGGTTTCGTTACAATGGCCTGACAGTACACATTAACAGCCCTGAATGTCTTAACAACCCGGCTACTGGAGATGCATTCAGAAGAGTCTGTGAACTGCTTTTCCCCTTTAAAGCTCCTGCTAGACCATGTTGTCCAGTGAAATCTTTTGTGGCTAAAAATGTATAGACTTTTCTTTCTAATTCCTAAGCGTGTACATACACAAACCCAAAATTCTTTGCTGTTTTCCCATAGGTTTTATGCCTAGTTCTCCTTTAACCATTCTACTTGTGAAAAGTGTCCTGCTCTGACTGCTCGGTGAGTTTATATCTCCCCTTTTTACTACTTTAACTAGACTTTCACCTAGTGTAAATGAGCAAGAGCTCATTTGCGTGGGTGGAGTTATGCAGATCTATTCCAGCTGAGGGGCTGGACGTGCAAAATAAGTTTTTTTCCTCTGAAAAAAGGAAAAAGAGCCTCTGATCAAACAAAATCCCTGTATTGATTAGCTACATTTGCATCATAAAATGGAATTCACCAACCATGGCGATTGCGTGGATCGTGAACTGATGGACAGTGATTGTAATAACCAGGGTGTGTTGGTATTCGCAATGCATGATAATTAAGTTTACACCGGACTATTTCCAGTCATTGGCAGGACTGAGGGGTATGTTTCCACTCCTTCAGTCTCCAGGCAGCAAACCCCATTTGATTAACTTATTTTGTTTGGGGGCAGGGCAGGAGGAGGAGAGCTGTTGATAAAATCCAGCAAGAGTCCCTGGAAAGGGTTTGGAAGCTTTAGTTTAACTGAACACCTCCTATCTGAGTGAGTCCTGAATCCCCGTATCTCGGTCAGAAGCTCTCATCAGGGCTCTCACTGCGCGCTTGGCTGGGAAAGTGTCGCTGCCTTCAGACATCTCCCTTGCTGGTGAGCTGGACACAAGGTTGCTGGTAGCTGGTTGTGCTTAACCCCAGAAACTTTGGCTTGTGTCCCTTGACTCCATGTGATAGGGGCCTATGCTTTAAAAACAGAAGGGCTTTGGTTCAGTCTTCATTGCCGTGTTAAAACTGGTGGGGTTGGTGGTAGTTCTGTGGTGGCATCTAGGGCCCTTAGGCAGGAGTGGTGGCCCTTTTTTCAGGCAGGGAACATATGCAATGTAGAAGGAGAAGACAGACAAAAGGTTCCTGGTCTGCGATGGATGGACTGTAGGTAGCGTCCAGGAAGAGTGCTGAACCCAGGGAACATCTGTATGACCTTTTCTGAGGGTCCTCTCATACTGTCAGCTAAAGAGGACAGGTGTGGAAGTGGGCAGTCCCCCAGGGGAGCGAGGGGTGGGTGTTGTGGAAGATAAGTCAATCCTTGAGGGGTTGGAGTGCCTGCATAATCTGGGTGATCTCCATTTCAGGAGAGGGGGGAGATAATCTAAGGGGAAACCTGATTACAAGAAGTGAGGAGAGTGATCTATGAAAGGGGAGGGTGGAAGGGGGAATAAATGAGAATTAATTTAGCACAAAATCAAGATGTCAAGAATAAAATTAATCACAAGACAAGGTTAATTAATTAATACATCCTTAAACCATCACAGCTACATCAACACCACTGGCATTAATCAAAGCACTAAGACTATTGAAGAAAACACACTGTTGAATTGTTCCTAAACCTATGTTAGGTGCCTGGGAAAGAGGATGGGGGAAACAGAATTGCTCTGTTTCAACCCAGCTGATACTACCAACTTCTTGTGGGGAGAACTACAAGCCCAAAATGTTAAAACCGCTCATTATGATTTATTTTAGAAGTACAAAGTGGGCAAAAAGGGTGGGAATGGCAGTATCTGTTTCTTAGACACTGGCAGCTTTAAAGCAAGTGACCTAAGTCATAGGCTAATAAGGCCCTAGGAGATGCTGTTGACATGACATCCATATAGAATATTGATAGCAGCCTTCAGAAAGTAAAGAAGTGACAAGTGATAAAAGAAGCACATCCTATCTCTGCCAGAAATGGCTGTTTTGCTCAGCAAGGTGTTCATCTGACACTGCTCCTTAGTTACCAACTAAGGCAACCAGGCTGCTGTAGACTGACATGGGTCAGGGAGCATACCCAGCAGCATCTCTGCTGGAAGAAGGATGGAGGGGTGACATCCAGCAGAGAAGCAGTGTCAGGCATTAAGACACGATCCAACTGGTGGTTGCTGCTTCTGTTTGCCAATATTTCTGAAAATGGAAACCCGATTTGCAAGCTGGTTGATAGAGACTGCTCCATAGGATGGACATAGCGATGAGTTTCATGTCAGCGCAGCCGTCTCCATGTCAAGTGCTAATCGCCTCATTCCCCCTTCCTGCTAGCGAACAGACTCCACCAGATTTAAACTATTTCGATATGGGCCAAATAACCTGCTGCTGCTGACTGTGTTGCTGGTGACTGCACAAGAAGTGCCTGCAACTAGCTTAGACTAAACACCTCACCTTCATATAGCGAAAGTCAAAGAAGCTGACTCTCACCCTTGGGTTTTCCATATGGCATTTGACTGATTAGGTATCGACAGATACCAGACTGGAGGTTTGTCATTAGCTCCGAGTGTTTCCGTAGGTTTCCCGAGGGATCTGGGCTGGTAGGCCTGATGCTGTGCAATATTTCCTTCAATGATCTGGAAATGGACATAAGTGTTCATACGTTGTTCTGGAGAGATTAGGCAAATAGCGATGAGGGCCAGGAGTGTAGAGCAGTCAGGAGTGCTTGTGAAAGCATTAAACCCCATTAAAACCAATGTGCTTGCTATGGTCGAAGTTGGAGATGGAGGAACAAAGAGTGCAGGCAATTCCCTGAGAGTGAAATATGACTGAATGGGAGTGGGAAGCACTTATCAATCTGGATAAATTAGAAATCGAAGATCGCAGAAAAACCGATGAAGGAAGCAAAAGAACAGTGGAGGAAATCCATGGCTAGTGGTATTAAAGAAGGAGTGATTTTTACCAGTATTTAAAACAAAAAAGATAAAATTATCAGTGATTTTGACATCATCTTTTTTGGGATGGTAATATACAGAAACCAGAGGCATTCCGTCAGTATGTGTGTCCTGTATTTGGGAAAAATCAGATGGTACTTCCCTGTTCTGGCGTGCTAATGGTGCAAACCTCACCATTGCAAGCAGAGCAAAGGTGTTGACAACCCATGGGAAGAGTGGGGAATAAGAATCATGTTTTGTAATAGAGGTGGCACTTCTGAAGAACTGCTGCCTCAACATTGGGTGAAAAGAGAGAGAGAGAGAGAGATGTGTATATACAAACTTCTCCCCCTGCATCGCTGTAAATTGTTAACTCAAGACAGGAGGTTTTACTCTGCTCTAGTTCTGCCCCAGCTATTCGTCTCGAAGCAGGAATCAACGTGGGGTGGTCCCCTGACCTGGGCTGCGCAGCAGGTCAAGCTAAAGAATCACAAAGGCCCTAAAATCTATGAATAAGTGCAGTTCATAGGAGTCAGTGCCCCCGTTTTATAGCAATCTGGTGAGGGGCCTTAAATGGGTGACAAGGTAATTTCCATACAGTTTAAGTACATCCTATCTGGAGTCTCAGGGTGAGGGGATGTTTGACCCAGAGTAATTTTGTGAAGCTCTGTAAGATTTGCAAACTGGCCTAAACTGGCCTGTTCGAGTCTGGCATCCTGTGTACTGAACCAGCAAACACCGATACTTCAGAGAAAGGATAAAAAGAATAAAAGCAACTCTTTCCTTAATGCATCTAGCAGTAACTCACGTGGAGAGCGTGGAAGGGGGTAGAAGTCAGTTCTCTGACCACTGCAGGTGATCGGCTTGAGAGGTGTGATTACCTCTCCCGTGTTCACATGCAGGCTACAAACATTTATTAATGGTCATAAAATATCCTGCCTGTTTTTTAAATCCAACCAGCAATGTATGACTTGACCACCATAAAGTTTGTCTCAAAACCACCACAAAAGGTTTGAATTACTCCCGGTGGCAATAAAAGCATTCTTTTGGCTAACGCTTTGCTTTATTGTTAGCTTTTATATTTCTCAGTCCCCCTTCCTACCAGCAAGACATAAACAATGGGGTCCGAGTTGTCGTCCCCCACCCCCTCACACCTACATTAATAAGATCCAGCAAAGGAACCAGCAAAATGAATGAAACAGGAGCAGAATAGTCACGGAGGCGGCTGGTTAGCGATAAGCACAGCTTTTCTGGTGCTAAAGAAGTTGTTGCTTAGAGAGAGTCCTTCTCTTCTTTGCAACCCAGAGGGCCACAGTCATCTAAAAATGTTAATCTGAAGAATATTTATTTATTTATTGCATGGATGAATTCGGGACCACTAAGGTAATTTTTATTCAGAGTTGATTTGTCTGATTTAGCTTTCTTTTCAAGGTGAATTAAGCTATATTAACTTATAGCCACTTCCAGACAAGAGCATCTGCATGGGAGTTGACTGCAGTTTAACATGTCTACCTGTAGTTAATTCCGAAGAACTTTTGTCTTTTGACATACGCCCTTAGGGAATTAAGCATCTTGACGTTAAGTGGCAGCTGTGTACCAAATGTCTCCATGACTATAGACTGAATTCCTCCTATAAATCTATTTTGAGGTACGTTGTACAAAGTCAGTAGTAACTTTGTCATCTTCTGTCTTGAATGGAGCTACCTGAGATACCATTAACACAAATAGGAGCGTGTGAATCAGGCCTGAAGTCCTGCCAGGGCAGGAAAGGTTGAGAAGAGCATATCCACGTTGGTGTGGATACACTGGTGCAAGCCGTTGGGGTGCTGCTGGGTTTAGCTGCACTAGTAAGAACCTTTTTGAGCTGCATCGCACCTGCAGTATGGGTTTGTTTAACATCTATATTGATATTGTACAGCAAATTTCTTTTGTTGACAAGGCTCAGAATTGGCCTGGTGGCATCTCAGTGAGCAGGAACTGCAGTATGTTCAATCGTTGGTTCATGTCCCTCAGAGGTAACAGTCCTGCACCTACGATTCCGCAGCTCTTTGCACAGGAGATGGGCTATCCCTGCAACCACATTCCTGCAAGCAATTAACTACACAAAAAATGGGAAAAGGTTGCATTTTGTAAGCAAGCAGAGACAGGCCAGTGGATTTTTTTGGCATTTGTTCCTCTTGACCTCCTGGCCAGCCTTCCAGGCAATGCAAAGGGTGATCCTGGGAGATTTCCTCAGTTCTTCCCATGAACCTATGTGAAATTGTGGACCCAAGGAAGGTGTAAAAACAACCTGGATGTTGTGTGAGTTTATCCACTTAATATTCTGCATGTGACTCACAGAGATCTCCATGCCTGGTGAACACTCCCCACTTTGCTGGTGAGAACTGTCATTTCTGTTGGGGTAAGATAGTTGAGAGAGAACAAGAAATTTTTGCTGTCCTTGTTGTTAGATCTCACTTGGTCCTGTTTCCTTGAAGATAACATGGAATAAGCTAGTGTAAAAAAGGGCAGAAAAAGAAATCAAAGAGAGAAAATGTGGCATCTGTAAGCAAGCCTGATGGAAAGCCAGCCTCTTGGGGACCTGGCAGACTTGCAGCAACATGGGGCTGGGGGAGATGCGGCAGGATGGAGCAGCTGCACATTTGGATGACTGCTCACAGCAATGTTGCAAAACCTGCAGTCTTGGCTAGGAAAACCAAACAATTCCTTAGGAGATGGCAAAAGAGGGAAAAGGAAATTGTGTGATAAGTAAGGAGGAGGAAAAAGAGTCACGAGGAAGGGATGGTAAGCAAGAGTCTGAATTTCATGTTCCAGCTAGTTCAGGATGGGGCCTGAACTGGGGGAAACGAAGGGGCTTTTGGGGCCCCTTTCCTGGCTCAGGCCAGTCATGTCAGGTCTTTCAGTCTACCTATGTTATTGGGTAGACATCAAATTAGGTACCTCCAAGATGGGATGATGGGGCAGGGGGACCATCACCTCATTATTTCCTTCTCCCTGTATGTCTCAGCATTGCTATGCCACCAGTTGGGCCATTGATAGCCACTCCCACGCTTCTCTGATTTATCAGATGCCTCAACACAGCGCTTAGGTGGTGTCAAAGGGTCTTTTCGTTCGTATCGTTTCCTTGCCTTTATCGCTGCCTGACTGGTGTAAACAGTTGTGTGGGGCAGGCGAAGCCAGATGCGGACAAAGAGCACTCCCGCCTGAACACGAGTTACTTCTTGAACAGCTCTAGATAATGCCGGAGAGGACGCTGCGGAGTCGCGGCCTCTCTGCAGCAGGAGCCTTCCTCTCCCTCGCCCAGCAGAGATCTGTCTCGGCTCCAGGGAACCCATGTGAGGGAGGGGAGGAGGGGGCAGAGCAGCGGGATTTGCACCGTGGTGCGCTAGCTGGAATGAGTTATGGAAATCCTTAAATCCTCCTAAGAAAGGGCAGTTAAAGCTGAACTGAAAATTAAACACTAAGCTGGTACAAGCCACCTCACCTATAAATCCAGTCCTGGTGCAATTTATTCCTGCACCACACTTACTACGTGAATGGGGATTTACGGCGGGTGAATTTTTGCATCCCATTCCACCAATAACATCTGCGGGGCTTTACAAACGACGCTGTGCCAAGGGTGCGCTTCCAAACCTCCACCAGCCCGCAGATGAGACCGGTGATGGGCAGGGAAGGGGGAGAAGAAAACCGGCCTGATTTAGCGAACGCAGAGAGCCGGAGGCATGGAGCCCCTTTCTGTGTGTGCTCAGAGTGTTTGGATAAAGGCATCTCCTAAAGGGGGGAATTTGTTTGGTTTGGACTTCATTGAATGAAAAGCTCTCAGCCCCACGAGTGCTTAGTTATTCTCTTGTCTAGTGGCTCCTCAACAGCCCCCACAGATAGGGAGGAGGCTTCCTATTTGTGAAAGTGGCCCTGCTTGTTGAAATTCTCTAGTGACTTAAGTTTATTGGTTTTTCCTGAGGTCCAGCCATTTGAATTGCAAACAATGCCCCATCCCTACCTCCTCCCCCCCCTTCCCCAGCCAGAACAATGTGCAGAGCTGAAATAAAGCCAGGCAAGGCGGACTCTTGAAACGGAGTGCGATTTCTTTCTGCATGAGTGGGGAGGTGGAAGTTTGCTGCCTTCCGGTCCCGCTCATTGATGCAGAGGATGTCTGTGAAAGGGGAGGGACAGATCTGGGGGAAGAAAGAGAGAAGGAGGCCAGCTCATGGATGATGGTCAGAGATCCTTTTTGCTTTATTTATTTATAACCTCTCCTGCTTAAAAGGCCGTCCTGAGAGGAGATTAGTGCTGGCAGATCTATGCGTACCTCTCCCACTCTTCACCCAGCAGCATCCCGGGAAGGATGCAGGGGATGGGGAGTGGAGTGTGTGTGAGCATGCTCCAAAATTATACCATGTCTGGGAAAAGGTGAACTTTTGTCATACCCCTGGGAGCGACTGAGCAGCTCGGGTCAGTCTGAGCTCAGTTAAACATGCAGAAAGCTGGGTTGTTGCCGTGGGAGAGCTGGAGCGCTGTGCATTTAGGCCTACATAAAGGTGATATAGGAGCACAGCAGCAAATGAATAGAAGTAGTCCCTGTCTATGTCAATTTTAAGGCCTGATTTCTCCTCTCCTGTTGGCTCAGGGAGCTTCTGTGTCGGTTCACTGACTTGGGTGGAGTTTTCTCCTTATTTATGCTGCTGGGAGGGAGGGAGGAGAAAGGAGGGAGAGAGGTTGTCCCCCGGAGCTGCTCTGCTGCTGCTGGTTAGTTAAAAGCTGCAGGGTAAATGATAGAAACAACACACAGCTTGTGCTTCACTTATTACACTTCTAATTCATGGGGTGTTTCTGAAGTTTTGCCTCTGCCTGGCTCTGCTCTCTTGGAAAAGCACAGAAATCTTGTCTGCTAGAGCGAGTCTTTGAGATTAGCTAAACACCCATCTGGGTGCCTCAGCAATGCACCATTTGGGCAGAGGCATGTTGGGGCAGCAGTTACCCAGAGGCAGTTGGCAGGCACAAAGAAGGTAGGAAACCCCAAAGGAGACTGCCGGGACGCTGCGGTGCCCTTCATCCCAAACATAATGCAGAGAACTGGTCAGTGAGCTCAGAGGAGGTGGAGGAAATGTGGTTTGTGTGCACATGAGGACAAGGGCAAGGAGGACAAGGTAGCTCCTGGCAGGGGACTTCACTTGTCTGTGAGGGAGACTCAGGCATCACTGCACTAACACCCAGTGGCATGTCTTGCAAGGTCAGCCATGCAGATCATGAGTGCATGATGTATTTCGTAAGATAAAACTTGCCTCTGTGATATTCAAGCCAGAACCAGAAAGGTCCAGAGCTGCCAATTTGTGCTACAGAGGCTCTCAATTTTAGCATCTGTTTCCGAGTTTTAGCATTGTTGGCAGGCAAGGATGATTCAGATGAACTGGCGGCCTTTCACGGAGAGCCGATGTGAATTTGGTAGCCTTGGCTGCAGAAAGACCCCGGAGAAAGGGCATGGTCGGGGTGTCAGAGGTGAAGGCTTTGGCGGCAGAGGGCAGTGGTGGAGCGCGGGGGTCCTGCCCTTTGCTGGGGTCACAACACTGTTCTTTTCTTCTTCAAACTGGGCATTTGGGCCATCCTCACAGCACATCCTTTTTGACTGATGGCTATTCATGTGCAATGCTCTTTCTATCACAGAATAGCACTTGTTTCATTTTACTATGAGAGGAAGGCTGGCAGAATTCTGCTATAAAAGCACAAGACAGAAACCTTGGAGAGCTGTTCTCTCCCTGGCCTCTGGTCTGGTGAATGCCCCCAGTCAAGTCTCTTTCTGCTTTACATTCCTCCTGTAGAAAATGGCAATGGGGACCTTGTTCTTTGTGGCAGAGCTGTGTGACACCTGCTGATGAAAAGAGCTTTCTACAGCGCCTATGTGACAGTCAAAGGAGCATGTTCTCAGTGCTATACCCATGAGCTATAGCACAGTGAGGCAGCAGGAGAATAGACCCAGATACAACCACAGGAGTGTGGGGATAAGGGCAGGCTCAAATGACTGCCAGCCCTCAGCCTGGAGGAGAAATACCCGGGGAGACTGCAGGCCAGGAGCAGTCATCAGCCCAGTAATAAATCCTCCTGGGGACCTGATCAAAACTCCATTCCCCTCTTTAGGGAATCAAGTCTTGGCTCCATCCCCCAGACAAATCAAAGCAGACAAGCATCAAAAACTGGTGTTTGAACATCTGTGGCCCAATTTATTGTTCTCCTGGGTTAGCTCTTCTGCACCAGAGCAAGCTGTCCTGTGGTCCGTAGAGGCTTTGCCCAGCTCTCTGATGCCATTACCTGCTTCCCTTTCTGACCTCCTAACAATGAACACATTTGATCTCATTAAACTTTACCTTTTTCTGCTCTGAGGCATCTTGCTGCTCTTTGCTCAGCCAGTAACCTAAGCTGAGATCAGATATGCTAGCTGTCCGGTGGGTGAATTGCTCTTTATCTGATGTTGACACCTTCACCTCATGGACTACCGCAATTCCTGGGAAAGGCAGCTCTGAGCATTGCCCTGAGCCACAAATCATTGATTTGGAGCCTTTTCCTCCAGGAGGAGAGAAAATAGAGTAGGTTTCAGCAAGACGGAGAAGAGCAATGCTTTCAGCAGATTGGGCTTTGTCTCTGTAAGAGTCTGATGTGCTGCAGGAAGGAGCAAATGGCAAAATCCTGCTCATGCAGGGTGATTATTCATTGTAAATGCTGTCCAGTTTTGTCTGTGAGTCGAAAAGGGAGACTACTGGTATGTTTGGAGAGGGTTGTTCTTGCAGGAATCGCACCCTTCCCAAGGCCAGAGGGTGCTGAGGATTTGGGGGGTCATTTGGTGTGGAGGGGAATCCAGTTTATTGATTTTAATAATTTTTTCTAAGTAGTTCTTTGAGTGAGCTTCAGAAGTGGAAGTAAATCCAATTTGCTGCTTTACCAGGGCTGGGAAAAGATGCTCCAACCCACACGTGCCGGGTTGTATAAATGGGGGAGAAAAGGGACAAAGATCTGGAGACTACATCCAAAAATGCGGAGAGGTCTCAGAGATATCAGGGACTTCGTAATCCTGGAGGAGTAAAGTTCAATAGAGAACATATCCTAACCAAAATCTGCCTGCCCCAACAGATTCCTGGAGGTGGCAAACACATGGAGACAAGGCTGAGCTAAGACTTTTGGGGCTCGTGGAACACCTCATGAGGGACGTTTCAAGCCCTGAGGCTAGCGGCATTTCCAGCCCTGGGGGCTGAATACAGCAGTTCACACCTTGCTGGGATGCAGTTTCCCAGCTGCCTCTCTAGATCATACTTAATTCATAGTTATTTTTCCTTTTCACCTTTTCTTTAGATGATGGAGGTTTAGAAATACTCACATGTGTACTTTGCCTAATGGGAGCTGAGGTCCTGCCTCCGCTCTCAGCTTCAGGAGCCGTGGTGCTTTTCAGGAGCCTCTGCCCTTTGTCCTGTCCTTCAGCAGGGTCGTGTTCAGGCAAATTAAACTACACCTTGAGTTTCTATACATACTTGTTCTCCTCCACCGGATCTTGGGGTGCCTAGCTGCTGAATTCGGCACCTGTTTTCCAGTGCTTGGCCTAGTTATGATTGTGTTCAATACAAATCTCATCCCATGGCCCAGGAAGTGGCAGTTCTTCGAAGGGAATCCCCCTCTTTTAATTCAATTAATGTTGAAGCTAATTTCCAGCCTGGGGCTGAGTCCTACTGCCTTTGAAGTCAATAATAGTTTTGTGCTTCCCTTCAAGTGGAGCAGGTTTGAGCACACCCCTCGCAGCGAAAGACTTTGCCAAGCATTTCAAAGAGCTGTGTGCATTTCTGTGCCAGGAGAACTGCATCCTGCTCCAAACTAAGGGGTAGATTTCGGCAGGATGAGGCCATAAGTCTTAGAAATCTCTGTCGGTCAGGCCAGGTAGATGTTAGAAGACGGAGTGCATCTGTTTTCGAAGTACATTCAGGACCTCAGATGGAGGGTCCTTCATAAAAGAGAAGAGTTATTGTTCTGTAGCCACTTTGAGGCTTACGGTATTTGCAATGAAACACATATTTGCCCTCTTCGGGTCTATTTACTGCCAGAGTTTATATGTATGTCTTTAAAATGTCATTTGGATCATCCTTTCCTGGTTTGATTTAATGGAGTGAAAACCGCAATCAACTGGCAACAAGACTATTTTTCCTATTCAGGGCAAAGTATGAAGAGCCAAATGCTGAGATATGTTTGCTCGCTGTCAGGGTGGTAACCGTGACACTGATTTCAGACATTCAAAAGGTGATTTTCTTCGCCTAAACTTGGCACATAACTGAAGTACTGCGGGATGAGAATCTAATTGTTTTTCACCACCTTTATTGTTGGTGACAAGCAGAGGCATCTCCAGGTGGTGTTCAGACCTCAAGAGGATCTTTTCTTTGACCATGCAGGAGCACAAAGCAGTTGGGCC
The DNA here is from genome assembly GCF_000699105.1 of Pygoscelis adeliae. Classification (NCBI taxonomy): domain Eukaryota; kingdom Metazoa; phylum Chordata; class Aves; order Sphenisciformes; family Spheniscidae; genus Pygoscelis; species Pygoscelis adeliae. The sequence goes on from NW_008824010.1 coordinate 352,395, forward strand.
TTAATTGATCAGGGCTAAAATTATTAAGGTTCAGAGGAAGGCAGCATTGCTCCACGTTATGGCTTTTTATTATGCCTCAACAGACGTATTGAGCAACTTTGGGCTTTGTAGTGATTTTGGAATAAAACTAATCGATATCATAGAAATAAATGCAGGAATCTTTGATGCGTAGATGGAGCCATAGGGGGATGCCATGCAACCCAATTACTGGCAAAAATGGAGCACATTTCATATTTTGTTAAGGTTCAACTATCTATTGAAAAATACTTTTACAAAGGTCTTGACATGAAAAAAGTGCTGTTCTGCTGATTTTCACGTGTCCCTCATGTAGGAGGAAACAAAACTGCAGCTTTTGGTCAAGGTTTAGCATAGAAAGCTAATGTACAGTTTTACATGAGAAGGCTGAAGTTGTTGGTGTGAAATTCCACTGAAGTGAGTGGGAGAGATTTTACATCACTGGTGGTGGACCTCTCCACTTATCTAAAGTTTTGCCATGTAAAGAAAGGCAGCCCAGTACCCCGGTGTGCCTCTCCAGCTGATTTCTAAACTCCACGCTGCTCATCAGCCTGAATTGCTGAGGACTGCACAGTGTGAGAGGAGGGCAGCTGCCTTCCCGTGATATGGTAGTAAATGATGGGTACGACACCAGGAAATGAATATGTAAATAGTTATATGATCCCCAAGGGATAATTGCTTTGTTGTAAAATAGTCTCACCAGGAAAGCATAGAAACATGACAAGTCTCATTGTGCTTTTGGGATAGACGAGCAGCCCCAGATAAATATCTGAACTGTTTTGGATGTTGTTGGGATTTGATTTGGCGGATGAATGTAGAACGCCCTCTCCTCTCACTGTCATTATTTAGTGTGACACTGGGGGGTTTCATGCTAGCTTGCTAGCAGAGCGAGAGGCATTCACGTTTATCTGATTGGACAGGGAGAACTCTCAGCCTTAGCCTCCAGCAACAGTCCAGAGTTAACAAGCTCCACGCTCCAGAGATAAACCCCTTCCCTAATCCTCCTGAGCCCGCGATACTGTAGCTTGTTCAAAGTGCACGGTCCCTTCTCACTGGGATGGACAAAGCGATCCTGATAAAATGAGAACTGACCCGTGCCTTTGCCCAAAAATTTAAAAGGGATGGAGATCTAAGCTTTCCTTTGAGATTTTAAAGAAGAGATATAAATGAGGTTGGTTGGTCAGTTTGTTTCGTTTCTCTTTCATGCTCACAGTCCCTGTGCCAGGGGCACCTCCTGATCACGCTGGGAAATTTGCTTCTGAAAGGACTGAATAAAAAAGAAGTAAGGCAGCAGCCTTTACAGGTGCAGATCTGGAGTTTAGGATAAACACCTACAAGTTTGGATTTCCTGCCTTCCACTTACCGTAACTGTCTAATCTAGCTACCCATTCACCTTTCCTTTCATCCCAGGATGTCTAGTCTGATCTAACTGTCTGTCCTTTCATCCCCGCTATCTTCCTCTTGATCTGTGTTTTTTAGAGCTCATTCATCACACCTTACAACTTCTAAAGCACCCACATAGGGCCACAAAGTTTCTCTTTACATTTTAGCCAAAGTGCTTGAAGGGATGGAAGGCGCAGCCTCTGCTGAGAAACCTGGGGAGAGGAGTTGTTACTTCTTGTTTGAATCACACCTGAGAGCACCTCGGTGAACGCGCTGAACAGAGAAGCGAATTGTTCACATCCTTGAAGCTTTTATTCAAATCTTTGCCCACTGGAAACAGGCAGGTTCATTAATTACGTGGCTTTCCTGGCGGCATTTTCCCTTGTATTGGATAGGGGATGCAAGTACATAGGGCACCAGCATGCTCCAAGTAAAAGGATAACGGAAGACACTAGGGCAAAAGGGGATACTCCAGAAGGGCTATTACATTCACAGGCACATTTTTGGCCTGTCATTTTGTTTCCAGCCCGGGTGGCAGCTTGATTTTGATTTCTAAAGAGGGGTGGAAAGCATAGAGAACATCTGAACAGGAATAAAAATGTGAATATGGGACAAAAGTGGCTCTTTGAATATGGGACTGCATTAGGGCTCTTTATTTCAAGGTCTGAAACTAGGAAGGTCAGGGTGGAAACGGTCAGTGGAGATGAGAGAAATGAATCATATATCAGCGAATGCTGTTGTGAGTGCCAGCATTGCCTGGCTTGAAAGAGGTGAAGCAATTTCTAACTAGCAACCAGCTTCAGACAATGATTTAGGGACAAAATTAGCTTTACAGGGAACACCTCTTTTGGAAGGTCTCTCTCTCATTCTCCCTTGCTCATTCCTTCTGTTCTTTTATTTCTTTCCCCCCCTCAAAAGGCGAGGTTGTTACTTGGGAGCCCTTTTGAGGGGAGAGAACCATGGTGAGATTCTTGTGTTGGCATGGCTGATGTTAATGGGTAACACCAGGGCCAAAGGTCCTTTAAAGCTCCCACATCTGCAGCTTTGTACAGACCTCACCTCCGAAATGCCTCAAAGTGTGTAGCCAGGCAGGGCTTAATGTGTATTAGCAAGACAAAGGCCCAGGGAGGGGAGGAAAGGGGGATGAGTTTTAATTTACTGAAGATTTATTAGGCCTCATGAAATCAGCCTGAACCACCCATTTTCTATATCATCTGCCCACATCTAAAGGGGGCGGCTTTGTTGTGAGGAGATGGTTGTTGAGAATTATCCCGCAACAAATCTCACCAGCGTGAAAGGGACACAGACAGGAGCAGGACGTGGAGGAGGGTTCATGCTCTCTACATAGAGCCCAAAATCTGGAAATATGGAAATGTGGGAATGCCATTCAAGCTCAATCCTGCCTTCCCTTGACTTTTGTTTGTGGGGTGCATGTTCTCTTTGCTAAGCCCTGCTTGCTCAAGTAGATGAGTGAGATATCAGGAGGGTAGAGAGAGGGAGGAGGAGATGCCAAGGTGTGGACATCACATGAGGTTTTGGTGCTGAAGGGATCTGTTTTGGGGAAGGGTTAGTGAGTCATTCATACAGAGATGATACCCTTTTTCTTTCAAGTAGCTGCCATGTGTCTCCAAACCCAAGCTTGTAAGTAAGGCTTTAATGTGGCCCACAGAGCTTTAGAGAATGACCCATCTTGGACCTCTCCAGGCTGTAGCTTGACCATGAGTTTTGCAGTGCTGGGGTTCCCCCAAAGGCCTCTAGGAAAAGGATTATTAATCATACATGGCTCCTTTCCTTCCCATGTCCCAGTCTCACTGTAGTAGCAGATTTGATTATTTCATTTCTGCCATTAGCCTTCCCTGGAAAGAGCACTTGCACTTTCCGTAACACGCAATGATGTGAAATATCACCTCCAAGCTGACTGAGAGTGGGAGGATTTGGGGGTGCAGCTACAGGAACTGTCTGATGGGGGATAACCAGGGCTCCAAGGGAGCCTTTGGGATAATGGGAGCAGGAACAGGAGTGCCTTAACGAGCCCCGACCTAGAGGTCAGCCCATTGGTGTCTCCAGGAGAGAGCATAAGACTGACCAAGACCCCCTCACTATTTCTCCTTGCTCATAACATCAGCAGAGAGGAGATGACCCTGGATGGTGAACTGTGTATGTTTATCACAACGTAAAGGGTGTATAAATCTCAGCAGGCAGACCACTGTGGGTGGTTAAGCAAAGCATGAGGTGTGAGAGCAGGCAGTGGGGTCTATCTCAAGCCGATGTAAAAGGGATGCTGTTCAGAGCCAACAGACTATGCCTGGAGATTATGCAGAGGGATGCAAACACCCAACATCCTGATGGTGGGCAACTAGGTATTTGACTTAGACAACCAGTTATATACACATATGATACATATAAGTAAATGGGTGGCCCAACTTTCAATCCTTGTCCAATACCCATGTCCTCCTTTCCTACAGTGTCTAAGCCAAGATAGAGGTGAGCCACCTAGCCTAGATATCCAAATGCTTCTGGGAAACACAGTTTTATGGTTTTCATCTTTTAGACAAGGTAGCATCTGAACTATTAGCCATGGGAAGTGTTTCCTCCTCCGGAGAGTTATCCCTGGCATGGGTTTTTTTAGGATGAACAGAATGTAACAGAGAGGATTTGAGAGGAGGAAGGAGGTAAAGGAAAAAAACGAATCTGACCTTCAGAAATGAGGTATGGTCCCATCCCAGTCAGTGCCGTAGCTAAGGTCAGGGTCCCAGTGAAAATGTCCCCCAGTGCTGCAGTCTGTTTGGAAGAGATCACCCTCTCTCAGAGGAAAGAACAAAGCCTTTTGGCACAAAACAGAGGAGGGACCAATCCTCTTACTGACAAAGGGGTGAACAGGATGCCCTGATAAATCTTCATTTTGTTCAGTTTATAGGACTGTGTAGAGGACAGACTGGAGAGAAACCTATAGAAATAGCATACATGCACTCGCACTCACACACTCACCACTCCCAGGCATTCCCCCTATTCAGTGCCGGTAATTAGCCCACAGGAAAAGGTCATTGTAGGGTACAAAGGGGCCTGGTTCTCCCAGGCAGTGGCTGCGATAGCTGTACGGTGTGGCAGAAGTACAGAGTCTTTCTGTGCTTACACCCATGGACGTGGAGGTGACCTGGGCAGGGACCATCCCTGAGAGGTTGGCTCTGTGTGTTTCACTGGCACAAGGGTACCCCAGGACAGACAGAAGATGGGGAGAGATAGGAAGTAAAACTTCATGTGGTGAGAGGAACATGGTGAGGGAGAAGGGAAGGAGAAGTGAGAGGGGTTGTCTGAAATAGGCGATCACACGGGATGTTCTTTGTGCTTTCATCTTTGCCTGGTTTTGCAGGCTGGTAAAATCACATCAGCATCCCTCTCTCTTTAATGCTTTGGCTTCCTGGCATGAAGGGATGTTCAACAGCTCCTACAGATGAAGGCATTGATGTCTTCTCTGCCACTGGCCAAAACAGCCAGCCCTTGTTCCTTGCTGAGCCACCTCCACGCTCCTGTTGCACTGCAGGCCTGGGGCCATGGTGCCCCATCTCTTCCCACCAGGCTGGATGGGATCCTTTTTCTAGTGGAGAAGCAAAGGAGGACCAGGGATGGAGCTAGAACCAGAAGAGGTGCCTTTTGGTGGTCTCAAGTAAAATAACCTTCTGGTACTGGTCCTCATGGTGCCAGCACAAGAGCTGGGAAGTGAATCCTGCTTCCTTGCAGTCCCAGAAACACTTTAAATCTGTCCCCCATGTCAAGGGTAAAATGCAGGTGGAACAAGGGAAAGTCCACAGATTTATAGCAGTGGATGTTTGTATCAGGCTGGCTGCCTGCCACAGCAGCCTGTGCCACCGAGAGAGTGACTCGTGGGTCTGACCCCCTCTTGAAGGACTCAGATGTGTGTCTGGGGCTGTCACGTAATGATGGACCACATATTGTGCTCTGATTAACTGGTGTCAGATGTATGTGTGTGCTTAAGAGACTATTCCCTTCGCTTGCAAGCTCCAGCTGCAGTAAGTAGAAACCTGCAGCCAGACCCAACGTTTGTTTCCTCACTCTGTTATGACCTGTATAAATACTTTTGCCTCACTTGAATGATGGGTGCAAGTCGCATCATCTCCTGAAACTATTTATGTCTTCCTGCTCCAGAGGGTAGAAAAGCGCTGTGCCTCAAACGCCAGCCAGGTAATCCTTCTGGGAAAAGATTTCCTGAGTGAACCTGGAGTCAGGCTTGTGGCATTTCTGTACCTTGAAATTCCTTATGTTGCCTCTGACCCTTGTAATGTCCTTCCCTGGGCATGCTGAGCCACTGCCAACAGGGAGGCTGTGTGGCACAGCAGGTACTACATCTTCTGTGCCTCTCTGCAGGACGTGCACTGCTAAGAGCAATGAGGATGACTTGCTTCCCCAAAGCAAGAGCTTGTAACCCTGAAGGTAAAAAAAAAACATTTGGGAAACTGCTAATTCCTAGGTCAAATGTCAGGCAGGCAAGTTGTTGTAACCCTAGGAATTGTCACCTAGCAGTGAAATTTAAATGAAAATCAAATAAAGTTCTCAATGGATTAAAAACTTAAAAGCTGTTACCTAAGGTGGTTGCTACATTTTGCAACAGCTCCTGTTACAGCCTGGCAGATTTGGCAGTAGAGCTGTTCATTGGTATTTTTTTAAGGACCTTCTCTTAGAGAAAGGGTTGTATGCGGATGGCAGGAGGAAACTTCAAAATCAAGGTCCCTGTGAATGTGTGCGCATTTCTTCTTGATTTGGCTTATGGGACCTCAACCCACTCCTCTGGGAAAGAGCCAGGACCCTGCTCCCTTTAGGATGGGGCACTGTGGGTGGACACTGTCCAACTGTAGAGCCACATGGCATTATGTACAAACGATAGAGTATCTAAAAAATAGTACATTTGCAAGGGTGTTGCAGGTGTTTGGCTGAAAGACGCAATATACAGGTCTAGAATCACTCCTACAAACCCTCTTCTCGGCTGTACTTTGTGAAGTTATTTCTAACACCTTATTATACCGTTACGATATGTGTCACAACAAAAGTGTAAGAGACTTCCCTTGTGCTTCTGATTTTCTGTATAAATGCCATTTGCCATGTGATCAGCTGTAGCTTCACAGCTAAGTGCCTTGCATTAACGCTTTCCACGTCAGCTCCCCGGGAGCTGCATAGGCTTGTCAAAGGGTTAAGATTTGTCCTATTGATACAAAAACGCCTTTGGACATTGCTATTCTTGAAAAACACTGTCTGAACCATTGAACCCCTTTGGAGTTAGAAAGCTGTTCACCCACCCTCAGGAGGAAAGATGAATGGTGAACAGGAAAGCTACAGTCCGTGGTCAGGCTGAGCAAACATGTAACTTTTGGAAAGCAGTCAAAGGAAGCTGAAAAGCCATCTTAGATACGGAGCTGAGCATGAGTCACCCAGGGAAGTCAAAATAGACTGCTCAAGTACTTCACTTCAAAGCCTTCAACACCATCAACTCTCAAGCATCCCAGGAATGTCATTGCTCTTCAAAGGAGGCAGGGAGGGATCACTGTGTGTCCCGCATTCATCTCCTTTGTAAGAAGATTTAACAAAGCCCTTTGCAGGACACTCAGCGTGCACTCCCTCCCGGGAGGCTGGTGGGTACCGGTTACCCCATTTCAGTCTAGACTCTATTGGCCAAGTCCTGAGTTCCATCTCATGCCATGTTCACACCAGAGTCCTGCAGCTTCTGATTCACTTCAGATTTACTTAATTGGGAAGAAAGTAATGCTCACCGACTTCCCAGGCGTTGCAATGACATCGACATCCAACTTTTTCTTGCGACTAGCCAAATTCCTGTTGCTGACAGCAAATTTCAGCAAGTGTGGAGGAATAAGCCCTGCTCACGATGGCCGTGGCTGCACTCTATCCCAGGCTGACCTCCCTGGGGTACGCCCGACTGACGCTGGTTACCAGCAGTGGGTAATGTTCATGCCATAGGCAGGGCTCTACAGTCCGCCAGTCCTGCTGGCGACACAGATGTGAGTTCATGGTGATCTCACTCAGAGAACAAGGCTGAGAATCAATATCTGATATTGTCAAGAGTTGCAAATGCAGCTAATCATTCTGATGTGAAATGTCTCTTTTTAAAAATTCAGTGTTGTCTACAGGAATATTTCAATTCTACTTATAATTCTCAATTATTATTATTTTATCAGGGAAGACTGAAGTGAGAAATCTCCCGATGCCTTGGTAGACAGCTCTTAGCAGAATCTGAAATTATCAACATCCTTTTGGGTGGCCAGTCCACAAGCATCAGACTTCTTTTTCTGCAGATCTCTTCCTCTGAACTTTATTTGTTTTTCATTATATTTTAATCTCAACTGTACTGTGAATGAGAAAGTAAAACCTGGATGGATCAAAGGATCACGTTAAGATGAAAATACTATATTTTTAAATTTATTTTCCTGGAGAAGGACCACACAAGTCCTGCCGTTTCTGCCACTGGTGGAGCTGGGGTAGTTTTGTAAATTAATAGAAGAAAATTAACAAAATCGCAGGGCTTAGTCAAAGCAAAGAGGAATACAACACAAAGAAACAGAAACTGGAGAGGGAATTTGAAGTGTTAGAGGCTGAATGCCATTGCTTGAGTTGGAACACTACCAGCGGGCTAACACCTCTCCTCCATGGAAAGTGCTATAGGAACTTTAATATTTATAACGCTCAGGATTCTGGGTTTGTGCCTTGTCCAAGAAATGGATTTAAAAAATAAATGTTGATGCTGCTGAGGATTCTCACATGGAGGAGAACCTGTGGGCAGGCCACAGATTTGGTCAAAGTTAAATATAAATATAGCATCTAGGTGACTTAGGTGCCAAAGTAATTTTCCTAAGTGACTTAGATGCTTAGGCCCAGATCCAACCATATGCTTTGGGTCCTAGCTGGAAGACAGGAGCTCAAAATGATATTACACACGTGTACTTTGTTGGATCTGGGCACTGAAGCCCAAATTTCAGTGTAAGTCTATGAGATATAAGCTGTTAAGTCACTAAGCACCTTTGAAAATATTACCTGGGCTTATGGGAAATACAGTTTCCAAGCAATTTAGCACTTGGAAGCAAGGTAAATCAGACTAGCCCAATTATATTGGTAAGCCCAGGCTATCGATTTGCACTGTACTTTTTCCAAGCTGCATGTCTAGCTTAATGCGATCCAGTTGTCTGGGCTGCCTTGGCAGGCGGTGGAGGTGGCCATGCACCTCCCAAGGGAGGGTACCGGCTGGCAAAGATGGATAAGCTGAATTGCCCTGTCTCTGTGCAGGGTGAGATGGACAACATCTCATGTGCTCATGTAGGCATGTGCTGAAGATTTTGGCCGCATCAGAGCCAAGTGCTTAACCCTGGCGGGACAGTGCCCTAAAATGACCTTAATCACTTCTCCCTTCCCCTATTATTCTTAGTGTCCAGAAGGCGGCTGAGCTGTGGTGCATTGTAATGTCTTCTGCCTTGACATCCATGCCAATCTGTACAACGGGTGTTATCCCAAACATCCCTCCAGCTGCTTAAAGTAAAGCCAGCATTTCAGGGCTCTACTAGACCTGCCACTTGTTAAGTGGCAGAGAAAGAACCATCTGTAGAGACTATGGAAGGGGGAAAGCATAGTGCATCTGTGTTGTGCCTGTTCCAGGTCAGTACGTCCGCTCGCTGAGCCAATGGGACTAAGGCAGCTGCCCTTGGCTATGGAGAAGTTTTCCATGATAAGACCTTGCCATTGTTTATACTGGAGTCGGCATAATTAATGGGTGCTGTGCGCAGCGGTGCTGCCACACTGCCTGCCTTGCAGAGGAGATTTACTGTATCTGGAAAGAAGCCCAAACTCAAAAGCCTGTAATTGTTTTAATAGCAAATTAAAGCAATGTAGGATGATACTGTGTTAAGGCCTCTCGTGTAAATGCCATGGGCAGCAGTGCAGGAATAGCTGAGCTATCACTACCTAAGAAGGCCGTGGAGCTGTACTTTTGAATGACTCATTACTCACATTTAAGGACACGACCAGGAGAAACATATTTTAGGGTAAAACAAGCAATGTCCATCTTCCCTGACCTCCCACTATCTGTTTAGTTGTGAGACTGGTGCTAGAAGGTGGAATTTGGTGTCTGTGTCATGCTGGAGCTAATAAAACTGGGTCTTCTCTGTGAATAACTTCAGGATTTGATTTAGCTTTTTTCTGAAGTCCGTAGGAGCTGTGTGTGCTCAGCCCTTTCTAAGCAGAGCCCATTGCTTTTGTTCCTAAATATGGACTTAAATGCTTTCAATTACGTCAGCAAATCTGAAAATACAGGACTCTGAGTTAGGTGCTACCATGTTATACGGAGGGTAAGGCTAACAGCCCACTTCACAGAAGGGTTAGGAAATTTGATGTCGAATGCCACATCCCTTCGTGCAACAGTACTTTTCTGAAGGCCCAGTATTTCCATTTAGTTGTGCAGAGAGGGCAGGTCTCCAGCTCCACGCCCCAGCCTGGGCTGTTCTGCCCTAACTCAAACGGAGCCAGGCCAACATGCAGGTCTCTGCTTCCCCTGCCGCGAACACGTGCAGGGCGGAGAAATCAGGGCTGATCAAAGCTGCTTTAACGTGCATCAGTTGCTGAGCAGGCCACCATCTGCAGACCCATCTGGCAGGGGGAAAGGCCGAAACAGTAGCGGTGGGAGGAGTGTAGGATCATAGAAGTTAATGTTGGAGAAGCTTTTTCATTCTTTATGGGTTTAGGGTTTGTTTTCTTCTTGTGCCCATTTTGCATGTGAGTGAATGCCTGAGCCTATGCTCAGTCTTTCTGAGGACCACAGTTGCCTTGATGAGGCTCCTGCCAAGCTGCCTTTGAAGTCAGGGCTCATACACCCACCAGGGAGCATGGCCACAGCTGGCCTGGGCTCTGCCAGCTGCCCTGGCTAAAAAGCCAAAGCAGACCCCATCCCAGCTGAAGCTGGAGGGCTCCTGCTGCATGCGCTGTGTCTCGAGAGCCCATGGCTTTGCACGGCTGTTACATCCCAGGAACTGCTGTCGCTTGCAATGCTTGTGTTAAAAACACTCTACCAAGATGCAGCTCACACTGATTTTCTATCTCACTTCCATGTTTATGTCAAACTATCCCTGGTTTCATCCCCATGGCGTTTTCCTTCAGTGTGAGCTCAGGGAAGAGCTCTGCTGCGGAAAACCACAGCTGTTTCCAGGACAAGCCTGCCCTGAGCTGGCAGTGATTGCAGGTAGTTACCCCGCTAGCCCCCTGCAAAGCTTCCAGGTGTGGCGGGGACGGAACTGGAGGCTCAGCAAAGAAACTGCTGATTCCCCAGAGACGTGGTTTTTCTGTCCTGGAGCATGGCTTGATGTGTCATATGGGAACACAGGCCCAGCTGGGTAGCGTGGGATGGTGCACAGACTGGAGCTGGGCATTGCCTCATCAGGACGGTCTGCAGGAAGCAGTCTTGGCCTCAATTCTGAGAACTGCACCTATTTTTTGTCTCTGGGAGATTTAGCACATTCAGTTAAAAAAGTACAAGGAGCAAACCAGCATATGGAGGATATGGACCATGAAGGATTACAAACCAGAAGTTAACTAACAGTGCACACACACCAAAGAAAAGAGTTTGGCCATTCAGTCCTTCTCATTGCTAAAACTGACCTTAACTAGTGGACTCACTGTCACTTTGAGCAGAGAACCCAAAGCATGGCCAAACTTTCTGTTGGTGCACAACAGATGCAGGTTTCTCACGGAGCAGCATGGCATCGGAATCAATATTACAGCATACTTCTCTCCTGCCAAGCATCCTCCACCAGATGTGACATGGGACATATGGGAGACCCAGATCCCTTCTGGAGCAGCCATGGGAAGCCGGGGGTCCTCATGGAAGAGCTGCTGGATGCTGTGATTGGATACCAGGATCCCTCCCTCTGTGCCAGATACCTTGTACATTTTTTCGGTTGGCTTTTTGGGTTCAGGGAAACGTGCAAGGTGGAGAAATGTTCCCTGTGTGTTGAACGAAGAGAAATTATGCTCCTCCCCCGACCCCCCAAACGCTGTGAGTCTGGACCTGTTCAGGAGGTTCCCTGGTCGCTCACAAATGTTGTGCTCAGGCACCGCAGGCGTTGGGAGCGTGCGGCTGCTGCAGAAACCTGCACCGCTCAGCTGCTCCAGGCTAGCCACGGACTAGAGAGGGCCCTGAGCTCAGGGACAAGACAGCGACCACCAAGTGGGGCACTTCCAAACAATTTAGAGGCACGGAGGAAAAAGGAGTGCATTTGCTTTGATCTATCAGCTTTTATCACTTGTAAACATCTATTAATTGGCTGTGTCAGGCTCAGATCCTTATCGTCTTCTAGTCTAATTTCCCCTGTTCGATACATTTCCTCCACTATAAAAATACCCATCACCCACCCCTGTCAGCACAGATTAAATCTAACGCTCTTTCTTTCAGCTCCTCTCCCCAGTGAGGCTGTAAAGCTGTCAGCTCCACACTTGACAAGAGCCAGGCTGCCCTCCTTCCCTTTGTCTCCTGAAGGAGGAAAATATTTAGGTGTCACTGGTTGGATGGCCGCAGTGGAGGTCGACAGACCTCGACCCGTACATTGATCTGAACCATGAGAGGAGAGAGGAGTTTCCACCACCAGCAGCTGTGATGTTCCTGGTGGCCAGGACTGGGGTGCATCTTTGGGGTGCATCGATCCCTGCTGCCACCTCCTCGGCTTCCCGAGAGATTTTGCATGCCAGCACTCAGCCCCTCGGGGCCTCCACGAGGACACTTGTCCCTTGGAGTCCCCCAGCTGCTGGCATACATGTGACATCTAAATAGCTGCCCAGGCAGCAAGGTGCTGGGTCCTCAAGTAAGAGGTTGATAAAGGGTGTGACGTTGGGTCTCTTCAAACGAGACGTGCCCCCGGTCCAGATCTCCAAAGCACAGCTTAAGGGCCGAATGTTTTCCAAACCTGCTGGCTGAGTGTTAACATAATGCCCCGTCCCTGGGTTTATACAAAGAGCAAAGGAGGTGGCTGCAGATGGCACGTGTCTCCATATTTGCAGTAAAATAGGTGATGCAAGATCCCTGAAATCCCCTCTTGTGTGTGCTCTGCAAATGGACTTCTTTCCACAGTTCCCTGATGAACTCCCATGAGCGATGTCTGAGCATCCCTGCAGCATCCCTAAGGCTGAACGCTCTGCTTCCCCACTGAGTCAACAAAACATGCATTTTCATGGGGCAAAGAGGGACAGGAAGAAAAACTTCCCAACAAAAGCAGAACAGGGATGTGCATCAGCTGTGGCCTAGCAGGAAACAACCAGAGAAGAAAACAGCTCCTTGGGGCAGAGTCTGAGCCCAGTGGAAACAAGCAGTCCCGGGAAAAACGTCATGGAGGACCAAGCTGGGCAGGCAGGCGGGCGTCGCGAGATGCTGAGCTGCAGCAGCTTATCATCAGCCCGTGGCAAACAGGAGGTAGTGTGGTTTTGCCTAATCCTCTTCGACTGCTGGTCCAGTAAGTTTACAGGTAGTCAATGCAAGGGCTTAAAAATAATCTCTCCTCTTGCCTCTCCCCCCTAATACAAAGCATTTTCAAGCCAGACCAGCTTCTGGTCTGAGAAGCCCCAGGCCAGGGTGACCGGGGGCCGTGCAGGGGCGAGCACCCAAGTTTCCTCGGGCAGGTGCCGCTGTTGAAGCATCGTGGTGATCAGACGCCCGAGTTATCTCCTCCGCGCCATGAGCTGGAGGCACTCACACCACTGGTCACGGCAGCTCAGCCAGCACCTTCGCCGCTTGCTAAGATCCCACAGCCCGCCCGTGTGTCTGAGCCCAAAGTGTTTGCCTTCGAGATAACAAGTGTTTCAGGACGGTCCTAAGAAATATCCCAAGTGTAGCGGAGCAGAGTTGGTGTAGCTCCTGCCACGGATTACTCTGGAGCTGTTCTTGCTGCTGTGCAACTCAGGACATCAGGCCAAGAGGACTCGCAATACATTTAATGTGCATGTTAGCGCTCCATTAAATATTGACTATGCTTAAATAAATGATGCAGCCAACTTTCAAGGAAGAAAGTTCTTATTTTGTCAACACAAAATATCCCTCTGTGCCTTTATCCTCATTAGTCGGTCTGTGGCCAGAATGTTCTCTGAACAAGGTCTTTGTAACTGGTTTCACATAACGTCACTTGTCCGAAGGAGACTCTGTTAGAGCTGAAAACTCGGTTTGGCCTTAAAAAGCAAAGTGTTTTAACCTGAGAATGTCGGAAAGATGACTTCAAAACTTTCTTTGAAAAAACCTTGCAAAGAAGAAATTTGTCAAAATCAACTCCTTCCCACAAACTGCTTTGACATAAATGGATGTGCATTTTGACAGAGATATCCTTCAACTGAAAAATCCCAGAAGCACCTCAAACATTCCTGACTCACTGCATCATGACGTCGTGTGTGTCCTCCAGCTGTCCTCAGCATCACAGGGTCTCGGTGGACTTTGTGTAGGGCGTGTGCTAATTTGGGGGCTTAGCAAGTAAACCCATCACAAAAAGTGGACCAGAAGTCTGGATTCAGCCCACCTAAACTTAGGAGCTAAACTGAAAGACATAAGTTGACAGCAAAATAGCACCCAGGTTCCCTCAACAACGAGTGGGAAGGGACAAATCATACTCCCCCCTCTCCAGAGTACATAGGAAGGTTAAATTTATTTGGCTGAATCAAGAGCTTTTGCTTTTGCCATGTTGAGAGACCATCACCACCTTCACTAGACATCAGTTTGGATGTCCTTCAGGTGAGACCCCAGGCTGGGTCAGGTGTGTGGGACAGCCTGCACCACCTTTGCTGCCTTCCTTTTTCTTTACTGGTTCACCATTGCTTTTCTCAGACTCCCTCCCACTGCTTCTCTTTACATTTGTTTTCACAACACCTTACAAATAGCTGTTTTTAATAATGTATCATTGGAGGCTCTTTTATATGCTTTTGGTGCATCAATTATTGAAGCCCAGCACTGGCGTTCTCTGTTAATAATGGGTTTTTTGGTTTGTTTACTTCTGTTGGTTAAATTTTTCATGGGAAAGTTGTTGCGGTGGAAGGTATTTGCCCTGGCTGCTACAGGACGTGCAACTCTTCGTAGCACTTTCATCAGTAACCTGAGTGCACCACCGCTAGCACTGAGCTCAGCCCCCATGGGCTGGGCAGGTTTCGATGTCCCCTGGAGTAATGCCAGCTGCAACACAGAAATGTCCCCACTGCAAACCAGTACTCGGGAGGGTCACCTCTCCCGGGGAATCAGGACACCATCGGGAAGCAGCCACCTTCCTGCGTTTCTGAGGTGAGCTAGAGCTGGGTGGATGGGGTTTGAACCAGGTTGTCCCCAGCTGCCGCTGCGCGAGCAAAATGGTGCCTGAGCATCCCGCCAGCACTGTTCATGGCCACAGGCAATTAAAATGTTAAAATCAATGTTGACAGAGAGAGCTAAGTGTGAGGCTCAGCACTGCTATCCCTGAGCCAGGAAGCACTACGAGGACCTGCCAGCCCAGATGAACCTGCCTCCTGATTTTTTTCTAGGGCACTAATAATTACCACTGGGCATTTCCCCCATGAATGTTTCCATTCTTTCAAAAAAAATTGGCTTGGTTTTTATTTTGAAAAGTATCAGGATAGAAAATGTCCATCTGTCTCAAATGGTTACTTCCATTTTGCAGAGACCAATGTCATTCTCAGAGCTGCTGGTACCTGTGTGACTTGGGAAAATGTTGATATTAGGATCATAGGATAATTCAGGCTGAAAGGGATCTTAGGAGGTCTCTGGTCCAACATCTGCTCAAAGCAGGGACAGCTCTGAGGTCAGGCCAGGTTAATGAGGGCTTTATCCAGTTTGGTCTTGATAATCTCCGAGGATGGAGACTGAGCAACCTCTGGCCAGGAGACATTGGCTTTCCGTCACTCCCAGCTGCAGCCAAATTCTAACTGGCAACCTGGAGGTAAAGGTTATTTATCCCATTAACAACCTCTGGATCAGGCCCTCCGACAGAGAGAGATTCCTTTAATTAAGTTTTACCTTATCCTGAGACTTCACCGTGATCTAATATTCGGGCAACAGCCTGAAGGTTCAGTCAGCATCCCTCTAACTTCAGGAGCTGACATTGATTCAATAGATGAATGTGTTAAAAGCATGTCACCATTGTGTCTGTCCTTTACCTTAGCAGTTAGAATATGGAGTAGGGAAAAATGCAAACAGGAGCGTGCAGGTGGGTGAACTGGAACCCACTGGCGCCTCTGCATGTGTTCATGCCAGACTGGTTTTAGCAGCAAAGCTGTTTTCAGGATTTCCTGCATCCGTATCATGCAACTGTGGGGTTTAGAGCAGATCACTGGGCAGATTCAGGGCTAAAAGAATCTGCAGAACAGAAAAGAGGAGAAGAGGGTGATTTTTAACTCAGATCCATTTCTAACGCAGACCCCAAAACAGCTGCTTTGGCATAACCGTGGGGTCAGCAAACCAGGGAGGTGTGTGTCCTGTGCCAGGTTTGCTTTCAAAGCCAAGGTATCCGAAAACTGATGCCTCAGCGAAAAACCCACGTCCCCCCCAGCTGTGGGGAGCACATGGCAACACCGAGATCAGAGTCCTACTGCAGCCAAGGCAGATGTGGTATTTTCCTTGTGGATTTTTTCATGGCTCAGCAGGTTGAAGTAAAAACCATGAGCAAGTCTAGGGTTTACCGTAACCTGAGGCTGCCTGTTAAAACCGCAGCTGCCTGCTGTTCCCCGGGCTTCACCCGGTGTCCATTACCTGACGTGTTTGCTGACATGTTTGGGTCCTTACAGATGTCCTTGCAGCCCAAGCTGGAGGATTCTTTGTTTTTTCCATCCCGTTGGTGTGTTGTCTGGTCTCCTCAAGCCACTCCGGCTGTTGGGGTTTCCCATCAACTTTCATATAGTTGTGTACTTCTGCTGTCCAAAGTGAAAGCTGCTGGCCTGGGTGAGAGGTGGGGAAGGCAGGACTAGGTCTTCCCTTTTGCTTCTCTGGGTAACAAACGTTTTTACATAATGAGTGTTTTTATGGCCCGTTCTTACGTCAGAATAGCAGGCATCACAAAAATGCCGAGACGGGTTTGCACTAGCAGGGCGATGCACTTGGCACTCTGATTTGCAAGAACAGAGCACACTGAGGTGGTAACATGCTGCAAAGACCCCACAGAGGAGTGAGTGGTGCATTAGATCAGGAGGCCACGTGATGGAGGCTCTAGTCAGGGCTGAGCTGGTACATGATTGTGGGCAAACCTCCTCTCTCTTGCTTCTCCCCCTGCCTCTGGTCTCCAGGGACATTTCAGGAGATGGAAAATGCATTTTACAACGTGGTTGCAGATTAAAAAGGAGTTGCTATTGCTTTGTGAGCAAGTTTGAGACTTGATATCTCAAGGCAAGCTCAGCACAGGACTGTCGGGGCAGCCATGGGTTGGTCCTGCTGCTTTTCTACCTGGGAGGTGGAAGAAGCACTAGACACACACTGAATTTCATAGTACCCCGAGGTTATGCTTCCCTCTCTTTTAAAACTGGAAAGAAAATTGGTTCACATTTTTTGCTTGCCATGCAATGGCAACCCGACTGACATCTTGACTTTTTCCCATTATTATTATTATTGTTGTTATTATTATTATTATTATTATTATTGTTTTCCTCTCCTACGTGGTCAGCACTGCCCAGTTCCTAATGAGGAAAGGCCAGGGAAACCAGCTGAGTGTACCTCCTTTAATAAAAAGCTGCTGTTAGAGCAGGGTTCAAGGAGCAAGTTTGCTTTGTTAGCCTAATCCACACTCCCTCATGGTTTCATACTGCTGAGAATTAAAGAGATGAACATTCCCATGCTGTTAATCTGGCAACAATAACTCGGGGAAGCTGCTGTAGTTTACAGAGAGCACAGCACAGCCACAGCCGGGCAGACGTTTGACTGCATGAGACACCTTATTTAAACACCAGTCTTGGCACCAGCCTCATGTTTTTCATTCTGGTGAATACAGCAAGCCCTAAAAGTTACATGGAGCAGCTGATCATTTTATTGCTGACACATCATGCTTTGGCATCTGGTGGCATGGGTTGCCAGCCAGCTGGAATAATACTGTTTTGGATTTGGTGGCTTTTTTGAGAGCATCTCCAACTGACTTTGTGCCTGGATGAAAGGCAAGTGGTTTCACCATTAAGTAAATGTGCCCATTTTGGAGGCCCAGCACAGCGGTGCAAACGGCTCTGCAGCCATGGGGAGATGTGGAAATGGAAGAGAAAGAGGAGGGAAGCCAAGCTCAGCTCCTGAATTTTCCCTTCTGATTTGCCCTGTGACTTCAGGCAAATTGTTTAACATTTCTGTGCCTCAGTTTCCCTACTGTGAAATGCAGCAATCCTCTCCTACACCTCCAGCATGACGCAAGGAGAAGCCCATGTTATTTAAGCTACTCCTCACCATCGTGTTACAGGCCACATAAAGAGTGTTTCTCCTCCCTTCCCTGAGGGACGGTCCTTGCTAGCCCATGGAAAGGGTCGGGGTGTCCCTTACTGTATGCCTGTAAGACCCAGTTAGTGCCTAGAGACCCTCTCTCTGCCCTGTTTGTCCAGTGCTGTGGCAGGTCCCAGCCCATGGCTGCAACTCAGATAATCCCAGATACCAGAAATGATTAACATTGATCAGCATCTGTAGCACTTTGCAGGACAGTAAA
This sequence comes from Pygoscelis adeliae, assembly GCF_000699105.1. NCBI lineage: Eukaryota > Metazoa > Chordata > Aves > Sphenisciformes > Spheniscidae > Pygoscelis > Pygoscelis adeliae. Next base: position 370,481 of record NW_008824010.1, read on the forward strand.
GCAAAGGTGGGTGGGAGCCCTGAGTGCTTTCTGCTCCCCGTGGGTGACCCGGGACTAATGGGCTCCTCGATGTCGTGCCAGACCAGAAATTCAGAACTGGAAATTTCCCCACCAAAGCGTTCAGAGAGGCACAGGGGAGGAGGCACCCTCAGCGCAGTCCATCCTCCTGCTAAGCAAACTGTGTCAAGATGGAAGGGGGGGGAAAATATAATTTAAAAACCCTGCGGGTTTTATTTTTATATAACTTTTTCCCTGCCATGGATTTCTGCTGCTGCTGGCCAGTTTCACCCTCCTGCCCCTCTCCTCCATGCTGCCCAGCTTTGCTGTGGGGCCAGGACCCAGCTCTGCTCCACCTTTCTCTCAGTGCATCTAAATGGCAAACGCCTTCCGAAATCCAGGGGAGTGAGGGATGTTATTGGATATGGGTGCTCCGTGGGTTCCCTGTCCCCACAACCTCGGGCCATGCCAGGAGAGCCCTGAGCATCACTCCCCGCCCCACCACTCCCCCAGCCCTGGCTCGTCCCCCTCACTGCCATGCAAGACTCTGCAGGCTTCAGCGGGTTTCGGGTCAGTTCCTGCGTGCCGGTCACTCCTGAGTATCTAAATAGCTCCATTAATTGTGCATATGACTAAAAGATTGATGGATGAGAAAGGACAACTCTCCCCCCCGCCCCAATTAGTACTTCATCAAACACAGGACATACCCCTCAGGATACTAAAATGGGCTTGGTCAGACGAGGCTATCTGCATACCTCTTCGACAGGGAGGTAATGGAGTGAAATTATCAGTCAATATTTAAATACAGACAAGATCTAAGCTCTTTCTGAATTGCGAGTTGGCCTATTGTGGCAATGACGCCCTGCGCCCTGGATCCCTCATTTTTTATCATGCTACATTACCCGCAGGGCTTTAGCATTCCCACACCACTTGACCTCTTGACTCTGTTATCTCCATCTTGGAACAAACAAGAAACATTTTATTCCCACCAGCAAACTGTCATTCACATCAGCGGCTTCTGCTGTAAGCCCTCGTTTTTCTCCATCCTCTCGCCTGCCCCACTGGGAGCGCAGCCTTCCTGAGGTGGAAAACACAGGCAGAATAAATCCGCTTCTTAAATGCTTTTGGACCACTTGCTCCTTCTTAAAGTGACAGGGCAGATTTAGGGCAACTTTTTTTTGCCTCCCCCCCCCTCCGTCCCCAATGATTTATTCTTTTCTTTTCCTGGGTGTCTTTCAATTAGTCATAAACAGAAGGGCCTGGCTGAACAAACCACCAGGTACCAGTCAGATTAGTCAGCGGTGGTAACTGCAATTAAGATAACTCCCAAGTAACCTCCTTTGCTCTAGTGCCTTCCTGCACGGTAGAGCTGTGATTGGAGATACCACCCCTGACTTGACCAAGAGAGCGAGTCTTTTAGTACTAGTTCCTCTAATATGTCCTGTGTAATTCTGTAATTTACTGGTTCCCCTCTGATTTTAATAAATAACTGGGCACCTTAAGCACATTAAGCAATCCTACAGGTAGATTAGATTTGAATCTTGCAATAAGGATGTTGGAAAGATGTCAGTTAGTGGGATTGACTCTGAAATAGCAGTAGCTGAGCTTTGCTAGGGTACAAACAGCCACGCTGCAGGGTGAGGTATTAAGTTGTGGCGAAGGACCTGCCTTTTGCTTGTGTTACATGCACACCCTCACGCACCCACACCGCTACCCCTGCAAACAGGTCAGTGCTGCAGTTCCTGGACTTGAGCCAAGTCCTAGGACAAGGCTCTGGCCCACGGCACCCAGCTGCTCTGGTTGATAGCTTTTCGTTTTTCACCTCTCGGTACACAGATGTCTAATTGTCCCTCCGTTTAGGGTCTTGCTGTCAGACAGGTGGCACCGGGACCTCGGCACAGGCTGTGCAGGAAGGAACTTCGTTTGTCTTCTGTCAGCTGCAGCAAAACTCTGCTCTCTCCAGTCCTGTGATGGAGGACCACAACCCCTTGCCCACAGAGGGGACCTGTCCAAGTGCCCTTACAGAGGAGCCTTTCAGGGCCAGGTATCTTGTGTTATTTTGAGCTCTTCAACACTCACCCTGTATGACCTTAAACAACTTGCTGAATCACAACCCCCTGAGGCCATTGCCCACTCTTTGCTTAGTTTAAACTATTAAACTAGTCCAGGCCCTCGAGCTATCTCGAGGAAACACCATGCACCTGCCTGGTACCTGCCTGGTACCTGCGTATGCGGCTGCGATGTCCCTTGGGCACTCTGGTTGAAGAGGCACGGAGCTGCCCGAGATGGGGCGGGATGGGTAGAGAGCGCTACGATGTCCCTCCCTCCACGCATCGCTGTGACCCACCTCTGTACCTGCCCATTTATGCGACGGGGACGATGACACTCACGTGCTTGCTCCACAGGAGTGTGAACCCATTTCCCAGGTGTCCGTGAGGAGCACAGCTGCCGAGGCAAAGGGAACGACATCGACGCCTGCAGATAAATGACTACATCCATTGTAAGAACTCGGCAAAGACCCCATTGAAATAAATGGCAAAACTCCCAGAGATTTCAAAGGGATCAGTCCTGAATGTTTGTAATTCTCTCCTAGACTTATCATATATCCTCAGCACTGTGTGCTATTTCCATAACAAGAGGTATGGCATTCCCTTACTTCCATGTTTGTTAAGTAACAAAGAGAGATTTCAACGCTTGTAGCCTTCCCAAATTTGTCAGGCACCAAACAGTCTCCCCCTGGCTCCATGTGAGCGTGTTCCCAAGCACAGCGCCTCGTTAGTGTCGTGATGGGATGTTGTTCAGATGCTATGAATATGCATCAGGGCTACGGTTGGGGTTTTGTTGGCATACACAGTGACTTTGTCATTTAATGGTCTCCAGGGCTGTTTTAATCAACATGCACATTTTGCGTGTCAGCTTATTTCACTTCACTGCTTATTATTTTATTTACAAATATTCTGGCAATTGCTTGAATTTATTCTGTCTCATGTGCCTGTAACTTTCTCCTCTCTGCTCTGCACCGTTCTCAAGCTAGGGTCTGTGGTTTCCCTTGCTTTGTCATGGGGAGGGATCAAATTTACCCTCCACCAAGCTTTGCTTTGCTTCATTCCCCATTTCAAAACGTTGATCAAACTGGGTAGGGGGAAGGAAGGAGGGGTGTTTGCTCAAATGAGATTTACAACAGTATGTGGAGTCCTAGGCACCGGGGTTCAAACGGTCTAGACAGATATGGGGTAGTGCCAAGGCCACCGGGGATGAGCCTCAGTTTTCTAGCAGGAGCTCTGAGCCTATCTCAGAGATACAGGATTTATTGTATCTGGTCAGGGGGAGGACAGGAATTAGCACAGAGCTGCATAGGCTAACGAGATATGCCAAAGGAGCTACCAGGGAGATGCTCCTGAGGCCCTGGAAGAGACGGCTGCTGAGAAAGCCTGAAAGAGAAAGGATTGATGAGATGTAGGTCAGGAGAGGTAGACGGCGCAAGCTGGGGAGTAGAAGCTGGGAGCCGAGCTGCCAGCGCTCAGGAAGCTGATGGAGGATCCAGCCAAGTGGGCAGGAGTACCTGCGTGTGCGCGTGTGGGAGGAAGATGAATTTTGCAGTGACAATTTGGACAGGCTAAAGTGGAGAGTTGGGAGAAGAGTCTATAATGCTTCCAATACGCACTCGTCCCTCTGCATAAACACCCCCGTCACATCCAGCACTTCACTGTACGCTTGGCGGCGGGGGGAGGAGATATCTTTTCCGGTCCTAGAGCGAGTACTTTTCCTCCAAACACTCACCAGAGTTGGTGTTTCAAAGGAAAGGTGCCTGCCAGGAATTCAAAAATAAGTATTCAATCCATGCTCATGTGCCTTGGCACGTTTCCCATCACAACTGCCAAGATGTCCAAACCTGAAATGAGCAGCACAGCATCTTTAATAATTCACCAACGGATGCTTTTAAAAAATGTGTGGTTTATATTCATGCCAGCACTGCCCCTCCCTCCCCGCTTCCCCATCTCCCCTTCCTCTCCTTTTCTTGCAGGTGGTCTATTTAATTTCAATTTCAAGCTGTTGCCTCCTGCTTTGGTTCAGCAAAATGACGTGTCTTGACCTATTCATTTCATGTTTCCAAAATCTTTTACATTTCCTGCCTCCTCCACTCCCCCCGCCTTAAAAAGAAAAAAAGAATTCCAACTCGCAAAATGAAGAATTTCCCTGCGTCTGTAGAAAATCTGGCCTCACATATACCTGTAAAAACAGTTGTTTCCCTTACAGGAAATGGCTTGCTTCAGCACCTGAATTTTGTTTTGTTTTTTTCCTGGTGAGATTTTGATAAATCTCTGCCTGATTTCTAGAAGGAATGGGCAAACTCTATGAAGGCTAAATTAGCTGTTTGGCCTCCTGGTGCAGAGGACTTCACTTTTCCCTATCAGAGCTTCAGGTCTTTCCAGTTGAGACTCCAGATAAGACAAGGGCTTTGTGGTGGGCAAAAAAATGAGAGGAGCCGGTCCCTGTCCCTGGGAGCTTGCAGGGAGAGCAGACCAGCCAGGCATGGGGTGAGAGCAGGGTACGTTATTATCTTGGGGACAAACGCTGGAGCAGAAACCAGGGTTTAGTCCTCCTGCCTTTAGATACCCAACTGCAGCCCCTGAGTCGGGAATCTAGTTCAGGATTTATCTCCCCAAAGTTTGAATTGCCATGTCTCAGCCGGTCACCTGTAGGTGTTTTTAGATGCATTGCACCTCAGTCTTTATTGAGGAGGGAACCTGGGGCTGAGTAAGGGGCTGAACCCAGGTCCCCAGCCCAAAGGGGAAAGCCAAGCTTCCCCTGCATGCTGGGCATGGCACGGATGTCGAGGAGATGACAGTGAGGAGCAACACTTGCTGTCCTTTGGAGAAGCAAAGGTCTCTCCTTGGAGGAAAAGACACAGGTGGGACCACCGACCCCACTGTTTCTGAGGGACAGACATGGCCTGGCTCCTGAGCATAGGAGGGTTTTGCCCTCTCAGCAGGGATTTCCAGAAGAAAAACACTGGGGCAGGTCCTTGTATGATGGAGAGATGATGCCAAATCCTCAGTAATCCTAACTGACTCGACTCTGTTGTAAACAGGGCTGTATGTATGGACTGAATCCATGGTATGAACCAGTTTCCTTTCCTGCTTTGGCAGCATGAGCTTCTACTTTGAATGCCTCCAGTTTGAAGATGCTGCCCTTCATCTTTTCCATATATGCGTGCATGCATGTATGTGTGTTTTTGTGTTTACCTGGACATACGAAGCTATTCAATTTGAGTTTGCCTTTTTTAACATAAAGTGGGATTTGTTTGATACAAGTAATATAGCAAATCACCCCACAGATACCACTTGCCATCTGCCACTGCACCTTCAAACCCAGCCTCACAAGAGCGAGGCAACACGATGGTCAGCCCCTTGGCTGCACAGACCTTGTTCTCCTCCGCTCACGCTGCCGTGGCAGACCACACAGCTCCGGCGAAACGGTGCTCTGGGGAGGGGGGAAGGAGGTGTTGAAGTCCCTCTATAAGCAGGGTTAAAGTTGCTATAGCTTTTCTGTGGTCTGTGGTGGCCGCGTTAGCAGCGATGCCAGGGGCTCGGGGCGAAGGAGAGCGGGCGTACACTGTTAGGTAGCTTAACTTTTCATTTCCTGTGTGGTTTCATATTAGGTATGGTATGCACGACCGGGTTTAATTGATGCACAAAGCAAAGTTTTATGTATGTGCTGGACTTCCAGAAATAACTGGTGGTAAGACAGATACATCAGCAAAGGATTTTCAAAGTCACCAGAGAGCCTGGCTGCCAGAACAGAGATGTTTTAATGTTTGGTGTTCAGAAACCTCCTTTAGGTTCAGATGAAACACATGGAAGATTAATAATTTGATTAAAAAGCAAATCTTCCTATTCAAAATAGTCTTGTGTTCTGAAAGAATAAAATTTACAAGGCTGAAAAAGCAAACCAAGTGCTACCGTAGGTGCTCAGGCTTACAGCATACCAGAAAGATGTTCCAGGAGTGACTTCTCCTGGCTCCCTCCTTTCTCCCCATCATCCCCCATGTTTATGAGGTGCTTGGCTCCGTGATGCTCGCCTCCTGCTCTGCTACATGACAGGGCTCTAAGAACCTTTCTCCTGACTGCCAATTTTTCTTCAGCTTTGCAGCCATGTTAATAAATGGGTGTGTTTGAAGCTCATAGCAGTGTGAGAACAGCATAGCAGGGCCAGCAAAATTATTTCTTTGAAAAGAAGGAGGCATTTTCTTTTTCAGGCATGTGTTCCCTGCATGCTCAAAGGGGCTTTTGAGCCAGGATGCAAAATTGCCTCAGAAAGGAGTAGGGAGCAGGAGAGGCGTGAAGTGAAACAGAGTTTGATTCAGCTGAGGTCATTTCAGTTTTGGGAAAAGAAGGATCAGGGATGATAACCATCTTCTCGGCTGCTAAAGACAGAGGGAAGTGGGAGGTAGTTTCTCCCTTTCTTCTCCAGCTGTGAAGGGGAGAATTTAAACTGGAAACACATTCCCCCTCCATCACCACCACTGCATGCTAAAGGATGAACTTAGGATTCAATAATCGTATCTATACTAAATTATATCCATAAAGAAAATGGAACAAGGCTCATCCTACTTCCTGGAGGGTGCCGGCACAGCTCAGCTCGCTTCATGCAACTTATCCACGCTGCTGCTTGTGAGCAATCCCTGGCATCTGCTGATCCCCACCTCAGGCCTGGACATTGCCCTGGAGATGGTTTATTGGCACAGGCCAACACCCTGCTAGGGCACATGCACGCAGTGAGATAGGGAGGACCATCATGGGTCACTGGCCCTCTATTTTCTTGGTATAGATGTAACTGAGAAGACCAGTTCACCATGGCCTTCCCCTGAAATCAGAGTAGACTCCATTGCTCATGTTTGTGGGGTTAGTGGGAAGCACAGGAGGCCCAGTTAAAGTGTGCAGGACAGGAAATTCAAGCATTAATTTAAAAAATATAGAGCTTTCTGCTCAAAAACTGCTTTAGCATCCATAACTTTGGCCAAATATGTACATCAGGGGTACATTTAGCCTCCCCCTAGGGCTGGCATGGTACATCTGACACACAAAGGAGAGAGAGAGGTTTTCCTAAATCCGATTAGGTGCCTGGAAGCCAATGACTCTGTGGGGTGTTGAAGCCAGAACAGAGGCCTCCCTTTAGGTACTCCCCTTGATCAGTCCGTGAGCAGGTATAACTGATGCATTTAGGTCATGTCTGCAAGTGAAGCATGCTACTGTGAAGCATGCTGCTGTATAAAATAATGTGGTTGGGCTTAGCTTCTGCAGGGAGAAATGGTTTGCTTTAAGGTTGGTATTTAAGTCAAGCTGAGACCAGCAGCAGGTACTGAACCCCTTGTACTGAGTTACGACTCCAAGGTCTTGCCTTGGTCCATCAGTGGTTAGACTAAGGTCTTTCAATATGCCTGTAGGATGATGCCAGGAGTAATGGAGGTTTCCTCCACATGGGTCTCTGTGTATTGGTGTAATACTGATGCTCCTGACGATGTGGGCTACAACTGCGACTGCCAGGAATGGAAAAGGACTCAGCTGCATTGTGCTGATGGTTTTCCAGGGTAATGCATGTCCTACGGGCAGGGATGCTTCTTTATGTAATTACATCACACTGAAACCATAGTTTTGGGTGTTGAGAAAAAATCTAACTGGTGCTTTATTCACTAAATCTCATTCTTTCTTCTTGACTACCAAATGGTGTGAAATTCTTGGAAATCCCATTAAAATAAAAAGTATGGATTTTATTGGTGTAATATGGCAAGTTGTGTGACTCACTATTTCCCCTCAAATCATCCACCCTTCCCCCACAGAAGCCAAGAAATGGATCCATTTTCTTATTCATTAGCCTTAAACAAGGCTGTGGCAGAAACAAGAGTGATATAAGATCAAACATATGCTACATGGGTACTTTTGCAGATAGTTTGACTTATAGTAGACATAACATCTTAATTAAGGTCCATTCTCAATGCATTTTCCCTCCATCTGCTAGGCAGAAATCACTGTGAAGCCTGCAGGATTTTATCCTCTGTCAAGCAGAGGGCCCTGCCACAAAACAAGCTTTTGAGAAGTCCTTACTCAGAATGACTCACAGACTTAAGGAAGTGTTGTCTAGACAAGACCCCAGGTTTTTAAGCCACAGCTATGAGTGGGAGAAGTGAAAGAAGCCAAGCGGTGTCAGCAGGAGGGATGGACTGCAAAGCTACGGGGTGTCTGTAAGCATTGGATTGCCCTGGTGCTCACATGGCATTTCCTTCGAGAGGAAAACTCACGCTCTGCTGGGAAGTAACACGTTCTCATACGTGCTGGCTGATAAGAGGGATGCAGGCTCTCAGTCCATGTTGTTCACTAAATAGCTGGAGCAGTCGGTGGTGGTGGTTTTTCATCATCTCGGTGTGGTACTTCAACCCTTCGTGTAATCCATCCGTCTCGCACATTCCCAGGCACGCTCCGGGCAGCACCAGCACTGCCTGTGGATGAGTGTTTGCTTTGGCACAATGGTACAAGGCATCCAGGGCTTTCAAGTTGGGCCCAGAAGCCCGTGCACAATCACTGCAGGTTAAGGAGTAGTGGGGCTATTAGCTTGTAGATAAAACGCCTTTTTAATAACCATTAAAAAAAAGTGCCAAAGCCTTTGAGTATACAGACCTAATGAATTGAGTTTTACACCATCTCATCTTCTGGCTTCAGAGTAAGGGTCAATGAAGGAAAAAGACTATCAGTATTTGGATGATGAAGGGTAGAAAAAGCTCAACTCCAATATTTATGGAATTGCTTGCACACAGTAAAATGGCTGTATCTACCCAAGGAAGTGACTAACAAAGGGAACAGCTGAACTGGGTCAGAAAATAGCTTAGCATTTGCAAAGGACGGGCTAAACAATGCCTGCTTGGCAAAAAAAAAACCAAGGTTAGACTGCCTTTGGACTAGTTATACCATTCCTCATTCAGCAGCATGTATTTGCTGATGTTTAAAGGTGGTTAAATATCAGATAAAAGGATCATGAAGCTAAGTCTGTGTTGATAATTCAGGTTTGGGACTAAATTTTCAGCACCTTTTGAATTTCAGATAACTTTTCATATGAGCCTGGACAGAGAGAAATCTTTCTAGTGTGCACAGTGGGGGGAAAAAAAAAAAAAAAAAAAAGAAACATGTCATTTCATAGCTCTCTAACCACAGACATGCCTAACTTCCTGCTTAAGGCTTTGACACGTAATCTTTCTAGTGTGCACAGTGGGGGGAAAAAAAAAAAAAAAAAAAAATCAAAGCTTTGAAGTCCCAGCTGGTGTTTCCTGCTTCTAAACTGCCCAGTTTTGGTAGAGGAATGGATTTTCTTTCATAAACTCACAATTGTAGTCAACTGAATGGAATTCTCTGATTTTACTTGGCCGAGTTTCCAAGCCAAGTCAACCACTTTGTTCTGAAGAGCTGGAAAACTACTTGATTGAGCTAAGAATTACCTTCTAGGAGTCATCTCACTGCAGAGAATCCTTTTTCCTTCTGCATAGGAGCAGACAGATGTATTTCTGGGTTAACAAAAAATCATTTGAAACTTAGGCCTAGTCACAAAAAATGTCTGTAAAGTAATGATATCTCCTGAGCCAAGGACCTTTCTGCTGCCAAATGCCTGCTATTTTGAAAATCTTTGAAGTTTTCAGAGAGAGATCCACTAGGATATCTTTCAATATGAATGATTTTGTGCTATAGGGATATTGTAAAGGAGTACATGGTGTGGAGAAGTAATTACATGTGTCTTAAAATGAGTTTCTAACTATTTCAAGGTTAAAGAGTCCACAGTAGTCATCTAACTTTATTCAGATTTATATTATTGTGAAATTCTTCTGACTTTAATTATTTTGTATATTACTCTTAAAAAGAGAATATATTGTCCTTCCATTCCTCCCCCCATCCATCAATCTAATCTAATTTAATCTAATCTAGTCTAAACTAAAATAATGAAGACAGACAACCCTTCAGAGCCAAACACAATTAATTCATCCACAGCTGAAATGAAATCTTTTTTTTTTTCATTTGGAATTTCCCTGTTGAGTTGGACGAGGCCTAAATTTTTGCCATAACTTTAGTAGAAGCAGGCTATCATCTAGTCCACTGTATAGCACAAATACCTGAGAGTAAATAGAAAACATGGTGCTACTTTTTCCAAGTTAATTAATAAAAAATCAAAATATTCAAAAATTTCATGCCAGTGCCTACCTTTAACTCTGGCTCTCTTCGGGCATTCATTACTAATGTTAGATGTCCTAACAGGAAACTCTCAAAAGATAATTTGGATTAAATTTTTTCATTCTGCTACTTAGTATTATTACAGAGAATCCGTTGCCTATGAGAGAAATACCCTTTCCTGTGCACTTTTCCTTCAAAGGGCTCGCTCGATGCCCGCAGGGCTGGATGCACAAAGTGCTGTAGCAGAGCTGCAGAGCGAAGAACGTGCAGGTCTAAGGGCTTGCCTAGCACGGGAAGAGGCGATTTAATATTCTGTGCAGAAGCTGTTATTTCCAGTTCAGAAAATCATTTTCAGGTTATCTCATGTAATTTTGGAAAAGGTTTAAGCTAAAAGTTTAAGAGAAAGGTTTAAGCTAAAGTACACAGCACATGTCCCCAGGCCACCGTGCTGTTTTGTTGGCTCACTTGTGTAGCTGTAAATCTACTGGTACGATGCATAAACCTGAGCTGGAAAGACAATCAAGGCCCCGATTAACTGAGGAAAGGCAACCCTTCAAGTGGAAGAGAAGACAGACAAGGTTAACTCACCAGGGCTTGCTTGAGCAGGTATAAATCCTCAGAATTCCTATCAAGGCGGACAACAATTTCTGGAGGATCCCTCTCTGGACCAGAAAAGTGACTTGGGATGGCTGCTCTCCTGACCCAGGTACCCCATTAAATTAGGTTGGATGAGGGTTTAGTCTGTGTTCACAGCAGCAAACCCCTTCACGCTTGTCTCCCAGTTCAGCCAGGGGATGAATGAAGGTGTGAGAAAGGCACTGGGGAGATGGGCGTGGGTGAGATTTTGTTGTCTTGCTTTAGGGTGGGCCTACATGTATAGAATAATAATGGGACGTTATGTATATGTCTATGTTATAGGGCTTCCCCGGGTATCTTCGCACTCTGCAGTCTTTGGCAGGGTACGCTGCCTTGTGCATGGCTATCCCACGCGCTTGGGCAGTGGTGCTGTGGGAGGGGAGCAGAAAAGCACACTGCACTGTTGCACAGGTGAAAAAATACATGCTGCACTTGCATAATTGGGGTAAATCTACCAAATTTACAGGAGCTGTCCCAGATTTGTATGAATGGAGCAGGGTTTGCAGTCCCTTTCTGTGTATTTAATGGGAAATCTCCCTGTGGAAGGTGAGAGATGAGGAATGGGAGAAAACCCCATGGTTTTAGATCTCCAAGGAAAAGCCTGTGAACTCTGCCAATGCTGTGAACCCTGTGAACTCCCAAATCAGTTCAGAGAGTTCCATGAACCCTCGAACTCCAGTGGGCTTTGCCATGCCTGGTGGAAAGCCCTCAGTTTCTTGTCATCCTCTTTTTGTTACTTTTGCTCTCTTTTATTAGCAGGAAAGCACAGCTGTACAATCTCTCCCATCTCAGCGTAATTGCATTAGACACTTGGAGGCCGTCGGATTGCCATTCAAGCTGGTATATAATGAATTTACTTGACATGCAGAGGTCCTTATGTCACAAAGGTTTTCTCATTATATCTGAGCTTTTACTTGTTTATCAAGAGTCTCCAAACCCTCACCCTCTCCCCACTCACACAGTGGGAGAAGTGCTTCAGGAAGCTGCCTTTTAGTGCAATATTCATCAGCAAAGGCCCACCTGGCTGTAACTTTTAGCAGGTTTTATTTGCAGCTTGCAGGGGAAGATCTGGTTGTAAATGCCTGCTATGAAGAGTCAGCACCGGGGGACAACATGGACGGGGGTGATTGGTTATACCTGGCAGCACAATGTTCTCCCTAAAGTGTGTTGGGACACCTGGGGATTTTATCTCTCCTTCCCAGTAAGATTAAACAGTATTTGCACCCAGCAGGTGCACCCTTGTCCTCATTGAAGGTAGCAGTTGGTCCCATGAACCGGTCTTGACAAATCCTGAAACACGGTTAGGCACATGCCAT
>NW_008824010.1:382684-423910 GCF_000699105.1 Pygoscelis adeliae
GGTTCAGCACACGTCACAGGCTGCAAATGGCTCCTCAGTGTACAATAAACACTGTCTCGAGCCTTCATCCTTCAGCAAGGTGGGAATGGGTATTTGATATCGTGGCAATAGGCAAAGTTGTGCAAAACCCCACAGGAAAGCCACAGAAAGGATGCAATTATGCAATCCCTCATCCGCTTTGGTCCCATTACCCTTGGGAATATGCAGAACTGTACCCTCCGGAGTCTGCACCAGTGAGCTGCAGCACTGGGGGGGCAGCTGGGGCCTCCATAAGAGCCTGCTCGCTCCCAAAGGGCTTTTGGCATATGGGGTTGCCATTGCGAGGGGTTAAATACAGGCTCTGCCAGTCTTGACAAGTGTCCCCTTAAAACCAATCCCCCAAACCCTCCTCTCCGCAGAAAGGCTCAGAAAGGGTTTTGCAGACTGGCTTTTAGCAGCCCCCTTCGGCGTAAGGTCTGTCTGCCCAGCCTTGGCGGGAAAAGCCCCGGTCCCTCCTGATTAGCCTGTATCTGAGGCTGAGCCGGGGTCGCTGCAGCACCTCGCTAATAATTCCTGCCTATTGTCCGAGGCCTTTCTGGGAGCGATGTGATATTGTTACTTCTCTGCGATGCTGGGGGCTCTGGCCGCCGGCTCCTCTCTCCAGCAAGGGCCGGGGTGGGAGCAATGTCTCACATGAATGAGATAAGAGAAGACAAAGCAAATGGGGAAGAAAGGAATCTTGTAGCTTTTCAAGTTCAATGAGGCTTACCAGGCTTTTGGGGGCTTCTTCAAATCAGAGGCCGAGTTAAAAGAACATGCAGAATTCAAAGCCTGTCCTTTTCCAGGCCCTCTGCCGGCTTTGAAAATCCTCCCAATTCATGTTTACTCTTGTTTCTCTCCCCCTCCCTGCCCTGTCCTACCTTCCCCATGCAGACACGCACTCAACCCTTCTCCCCGTGTGCAATCGCCCCCCCAAAATCTGTTCAAAGCGGCCCCCGGTCCGGCGATGCCTGGCCGCGGGAGCAGGTGGGGTGGCTGTTTCCATGCCCGCGGATCCTGAATGCGGGATGTATGCAAATGGCAGCAAATGGTGGGCAACATCAGAAAAGGATACAATGGACCCCCTTAATCCCTCGTTGCCCAGAGCTGTCTCTCACCCCAGTGAAACACAGCATCAGAATGGGGTATAAACAGTTCCTCTCGCATAGCAAACATTAAAGTGTTTCTTTTGCTGGCAGACACATACTTTGGAAAGTTGCTGTGATGGGGAGCACAAAGGCTGGGTGCTTTCATCCCGGGAATTACAGTATAAGCCACCACTTTCTGGGAGGAATCGAGGGCTGCAAGTGGGGGAACCTGGAAGGACGGGAAGGGATGCAACCTCTGTTTATGCTGCTTTGGAAAACGGTACCACAACTTTACTTGCAAAAGGAAGTCAGTGCGCCATAGACAATCTCATAACTAAGGGCCCTGTAGTAAGTGGTGTTACAAGCTGTAAAACTGGCTTAGATGGGCTCAGTGTCTGGCCGTTCAAAGGAGAGGGTGCAATAGGCTGCACGGCTGTGGTGACTTGGAGGTTTGGCCACGTGTCCCAGCTCGCCCTCATCTCCTGGGCAGGCACAAGGCTTTATTGTTAATGACACCAGTCCTTTGCAAGTCTCTAATGATGAGGCCTCAAAGGCAGATAGTTAGGTGCAAACAACCTTTGCCTATCTGCTGCTCCACTGCCTCTGCTGGTGGAGTGTCTTCTCCTGCCTGGCCCGTATTCCCAGGCAGGATGCAGACAGCTCATGTCCACCCCACCACTCTGTCCTGTTGGGAACTCTGACCATGGATGTCTGAAGAAAGGCAGTTCAAGACCTGTAAGAATAGAGATTGTCCATGTACGTGATGACTTTTTAGGCTATCGCAACCTGACCTGGAGGTTGAGCCGTGATCTGTTTTGCCTCTCCTGAGCCCCTGACACTGGGATTGGGAAGGCACCTCCTCTCCTCAACCAGCCTTATAAAAAGGAGAAGGAAGAAATGTCTAAACCCACATCTGATAGTCTGCCCGTTGTCTCCCAGCTAGGTGTGAGATGCGCTATGAAATACTCTGGCAGGTTTTCCATCCTCTGCTGTGCACAGGTGGCAGTGGGGATGTCCCGTATTGACACAAACCTCAGCGCTGAAAGGAGAAAAGGGAGCATCAAGCTCCAGGACCAAAGCCCAGCTGGTTAGTAGTGACTTGAGAAGGATGTATGATTTTTGCTGCATACCTCGCGGGGACCCCAAATAGAAAAGAGCTGCCACTTCTTTTAAGAGTTGCCACTTCTTGTTTTGTTTTTTTCAAACAGGGCTGTAAAAACGTCTGTCAAGCACTGCACCTCCAAAGCCCTTGCTGAACGACAGGGAAAATTAGCATGCCAACTAATGGCACTTTTTAGGACATTGTCGACAGAGTCAGCAACTGCAGAGTTTCTCTCCCTTCCCAGCCATGCAAATGAGCTGAAGGGGCTGATGAAGGCGCAGGGGTGGGGGAAGAGCGATGTGACAATCACTGCGAGTCACCAAAGGCGAGGGAGCGGAGTAGCCCAGTACTTGAATGCAGCAGAGCTCTATCTCATTTGCCGTCGTGTTGTGTAGCCCCATTGAGCGTGGGGAGGTTTCTGCAGCTCGGTAACACAGAGGTGGATTGTGCCTCGTGGTCTCAGTTGTCAGTGATCAGCAGGGAGATGACAGATCAGGACCAGCTCCTCAGCTGACATGAGTTGCAAAAGTGTCACTGACCTTGTGTGGCCCTTTGTCACTATTGTCTCAACTGCTCTGAAAAGAAACCCTTGGTCTTGTTCTTCTCCTCCGGGCTGGGAAAGTGATTATTATTATGTCCTGGCCTTTGGTTGATGAAAATATGTGCAGCTTTTGTCACACGTTTCTCTATCCCGAGTGCATTTTTCCACCCCCATTTGCTATTCACACTTTGTGTGAATGTGGTGTTCATTAAACTGGCAGAGACTGGGGGGATAGTGCAGGCAGGGAGCCAGGTACACCTCAGCCCTGCCCGGCAGACCCCGGCCTCGATCCCCATGGGGCTGTGCCACTGCACCCCACATCTGACCCACAGCACGGTTCTCGCCCTCCCAGACATGTGCCAGTGCTGCGTGTTCCCACCTGCAGCCCTCCCTGCACCACCGCCAGCCTCTCTGGAGCAGCCTTTTGCTGCCAGGCTAAATGCCGTGGGGGGTTTTTTTAAGGGGGACGAATGTCGGGAAGGGATGAGGAAGCTCACCAAACCCATTGCCATAGGATGCTGAATCCCTGCCTCAAGATAGGATAGGATAGGGTAGGGTAGGGTAGGGTAGGGTAGGGTAGGGTAGGATGGGATAGGATAGGATAGGAGAGGAAAAGGATGGGAAAGGAAAGGTTAGGGTAGGATGGGATAGGATAAGATAGGGGGTGTGTATTTATATCTACATAGATATACTGAGTATCTATGGGAGGTCATACTGCCTGGTTCGCTCTGCTGTTTCTCTTTTGCCTTGCACCACCCATTAGCCTTTGCCCCACTACAAAGTGAGTGTGAAAGATGGTTTAAAATCTTGCCCTCCTGATTTTGCAGTGCTTTACATCTGCCCTGCATTGCCTTTGCAGTGGTGCCGCTCACTGCCCGGGACACAGGCCAGTGGCGAGCTGGTCCTGAGGGGTTTAGACCTGCGAGTGCCAAGACGTTACTGGAATTAGCCGCATGTGCAAATGTGTGTCAGCCCGGCAGAAATTACCCGCCTGTGCTGGGTATTACAAAATTCAATAACACATACCAGGAGTGTTACCAGGCCTGTCCCCAGCTGCATGACTTTTTAGAGTCACTCAGGAGTTAATAGTAATGCAAAGGAGCCCAGATGAAAAATCCTCCCTGGTGCATACAGCATTTCTAAGCTGGTAGATATCAGAGGCGTTGCTCCGAGGTGACTGTGCTGCTGTGTTTATGTCTTCATCTGCGTATGTTCAACAACCCTGGGAAATGGTTAGCAAGGCTCCTGTTCTTCCAAGTCCCCCTGAGCCATGGAGCAGAGATGTGATTTTCCAGTAAACTGGAAAGATTTAGTTTCTATTCCTTTTTTTTTTGTTCGAATGTATAGGGTGATTTTTTTAAATCATGGTTTCAATATAGGTGACACCATGAAGAAGGCAGTAGAACTGGGTTTACACACATTAAGAAGTAAGGGCTATACTACCACATAAGCCTGGATATGATGTATTCAGTTGGAACAGTGTAAATTGGGCTGTGGATGGATTGCTGTTTAATTACCTGTTTGAGCTGCAATTCAGCCAGTGCCGCCTGCTTAACACCCTTGCTGAACAAAATGTTAGTGCAAACTTTAAGGGCCACAAACCTCCCTGGAAAGGCAGTTTTCCTAAGGGGACCGGTATACAAAATGCTCTAGATTGTGTTTGCGTTGAATGGAACTAGTGGGAGCCCGCAGGCAGATAGTCAATCAGACAAGGAGGGCCCCTCATTAAGATGATGAAGTCTATGTTGTGGACTTTAATGGCTGGACGATGCTAATGGAGGAAGAGAGGTGATGCAGGAAACATGAGGATCCTGCTGTACGGGAGGACGGGCATGCAGCTGAAGCCATCCCCAGTACTGCCAGCATATAATGGCCATTCGATATCGCCCAGTTCTTTTGGGCTGTAAAGCTGATGGGCTGAATCAAACGATGGTACCATGGTAACGGCATTGATTTTAACAGAGTTAAATTAAGAGATGCATTTGGCTCTGCAGTTGCTCATTTTACTCTTCATCTAATAAAGCAAGATGAAGTCCCCTTTCTGGTGTCACTCCAGTGGCAGCCAGCAGTGGGGACAGCGTGGAGGAGGGATACGTAAGGTTAGAGATGTACAGCCTTAGACAGGAGCGGATGAGAGGGAAGAAGCTCAACAAAACCAGTCTGACAATAGCAGCATGTTTAAAACAAATCTTTTCAGCAATGGATTTTGGCAAAGCTCAAAACAGTAGCTCAGGACAGCGAGGCAGACAGATGTAGCTAGAACATAATGAAAAACCACGTGATGGAGCTGTGGTTGGATCAATCTCTGGAAGCCAGCGTTGCCGAAATCCAAACCATGGACTCTGCTTCATGTCTCTGATCCATCGCTGTGTCCCTGAGTGGCCACGGAGGTTGCTGTGGCTCTGCCTGCTCATCCCCCTGGATCTCACCAGACAGTTTCAACCACATGTAACTGAGGAGCAGCGGTCTCAGAGATGATGGCATACAATACCAAAATAGGAGGCTGATCAGGGGGCAGGGAGTCGGGCAGAACCCCGGGGAGGCTGCAGGGTGAGACGAGCCCTTAACAGATGCGCAAGAAGACCCAGATGAGCAAACACCATGCCATGGTCCTTTAAGTGAGGAGCAATTGCCATGCTCGAAGTTACTTATTGCTAGGACTGAAGCCAGTGTTTGAAATAAATCTTGGTGGTTTTAGCAGTTTTGCTAATGCTTGTGGAAGAAATAGACTTTAGTGCAGTTACTCCTGATTTATGCAAAGTGGGAGAAGGAATAGATGAAAACCTGAAAAGCAAGTGTCAGTGTCCTTCAAAAAGCTCTTAAATGGGGTCAGGGAAAGCAATTTAGGGGGAAGCAAAGGGCTAAATATGAATCCTTTGGAAAAATCCTCCTATGAGACTTTTAGTGTGAGACATTTAGGATCAGCTGTACCACGACCTATCAGCTGGCAGGCTGTAAAAGGGTTGAGCCGTTTAACTGCTTCGTGTGACAGTCCTGAACAACTAGTTGACAGATTAAAAAAATGTAAAATTAAGTCATATGTCATTTATAAAATGATTTTCAGATCCTGGCAGTGACTTGGCATCCCTAAAATAGATACAATTGTATAAGAGAGATCTCGTGAGTGATGTGGCCCTAAAGCCTGCCCCACCTCCACGCTGGGGTCGCATCGTGGCATTGGCTGTGGTGTGTTTGCCAAAGTGGATTCACTCTAGAAAGATTTCAGATTTTACCTTCACCAGGGCAAGAATTAGGCAGGCAGTGGGGTGCAGTGCCTTCTTTTTGGTGTGGCTTTGTTTGAAGGTTGTGGATGACAGCTTGGCCATGTGAATCTAGCTGTCTCATAGCAGATGTCTTCTTCTGTAGCTCATGTATGCTCATCCAGACTTCTCTGATAGCAAGGAGCGAAATGTGCCCTTTTCCTCCCTAAATCCTTCTGTGTTGCTCTGGTGGTTGTTGTTATCATTGCAGTCAAGCCATCCTCAGGAGACTTTGCTGTAACAGAGACCATCCTCTTTTGTTTCCTTGGGGGGTATTAAAAAGCCACAGGAAGATTTCAGTTAAACCTGAGAACGGGCATTTTCCTCAAAAAAGGACCAGAAGGTGAAATGATGCCAGCTCACCATCACTGGGATGGGTGAACTCAGCACTTCTTTAAAGCTGCAAAGGTAAATCCACCAGCAAAGATCAGATCAATCTGTGAACACAGCTCTTTTAATTTAGGCAAATGTTCAAATGTCTTTTCTCACAGTTTGGAGACAGACTTTGCTCCACTGCTACAGTGAAACCTGACCATAACCTTAGTGAAGTTCAGAAAAGGGGTTGTTAAGTGTGAATGACTTTTGGAAGATGATTTGAACTTGTTTGGGTATCTTGGGTCATGGAACTTGGATGAAAACTGTTTGTTTCCGAGCTATCAGGGTTCCTGGTTTCTGTCAGAGCCTGGGAACAGCACTGGCTGGGAGATTTCCCTCCTTCCACATCCTTCTGCCCTTCCTCCACAGGTAGGGCGGTTGCAGCAAAGGCTGATGTTCATTGCAGACGATACTGAGCACGTTACTCCAGTTCACTGCCAGCTGTTGATGGGTTGGCAGCTGCTGTTGCAGCAAGTCTTGGCCTGGCACCTGCTGGAAAATCTTCCTGCTTTACCAGTACCCCCAATTTCCACAGGCTTTTTCAGCAGTCTCATCAGAAAGGCCAGTGAATAAACAACCTGTCTGAACTGGATCCTTTCTTTACCCCAAGAAAGACCTCTATGGATCAAGGTTGAAGCCAAGAGATGCCCCATGAGAAGCTTGCATTTGGCTGCCCGTAGTGCTCTGGCTCTGTGAATAATGGGGATCATTTCCTTTCCAGGACTGTTGGTCTTTGCACTTAATATGCCATTTTTTACAAGGGCTATAATGATGAGGAGAGCCAGAGATGCTGAGGAACAGGCAGGTCATTCCTTGCAAGCGCCAGATGATATACAGCATACTATTAGCAGGGCAATACACTTCTTTCATAAACCGAGCAAGGTTTCTTATGTAACCCATGGGTTTGATCTCCACCAGGCTGGCTCTTTTTTCATGTTTGTCAGTTCCAGTGAAGCAGAAGTATTTCTGCTTCCTTGTCTGTAATAAATTCAGATAGGGCTTGTGCTGGCTGTAAGGCTAACACTGAAAGATGCTCCTCCCATGACATTGAAAGCAGCTGAAAAGAGGGGCATGAGCAGATTGCCAGGCAATCAAACAGCCCCAAGGTAACCTGTGCTGGGGGATTTGCTTTGGTCTCTTGCTGGTGCCCATCTTCTTTTTCTTCTCACAGCGTCAGTACTTTCTGCCAGATGGCTATTATTTTTTACAGGACTGCAGACGATTATACCTGTCAAGGGCATGCCAGAGTAGTTAGCATTTATGGTGTTAAGGAGATTACCTTCTAAATGCTAATAGCAGACACAGACAGGGTAACTCTCCTACACAAGATCCTTATTAGATCACTGCTTTGCAGTGCTGAATGGATGCTACGAGGTTTGTAGATGTACAACGTGATCACTCTTTGGTACAGGAAACATGCCTGTACACGCGACACGCAGAACTGATGCTCACGCACTTTGTCACCACATGTAAGCACAACAGGGTCTTCCACCGTTCACATACTGTCCAAGAGTCAAGCCCAGAGACTTTTGCTTTCACGTGATTCTCTGAGCTGGGTCACATCTGCAGGTATCAAGGAGTTGCTGTGTGTTTCCTGGACATTTAGGTTGTGGGGGACATTTCTGTTGTCATTAGAGCCAAAATCGATCTGGGGACCTACTGTTTCCAGTCTCTGCAGCTGCTTGGCTGTGTTTTCAAAGGCCAGAGGGTTTGGTCGGTTGTCAGGAGCTTGGGAAGGGCAGCACCATGCAGAGGGTTGGACATGAGGTGGTGTGAGACATGTATTATACCCCCAGGGCTGCTGGCGAGTCTCTGAGTCCTCTCAAGAAAGGAGCTTCTCAGCTTAGATTGCACATACATCAAAGCAGCAGCCAAGCCTTCATGTTTGTTTGATGGCACCTAGTGCAACAGGGCTCAACCAACGCCTCCAGCTGCAGCTGGAAGGAGAAAAATCCAAAACAGTTGCTGCTTGAAATGGCTCAGAGACATAAATTTACACCAAAACCATCAATCTGCCCTAGATTCACTGGAAACCGTTCCTAACTTTGCAAACCAGAACCATTTTTCAGACATAAAGCTGGTATTTGCTCAAAAGCCCCACACACCTGGTGCCTCTCAGGCCCAGATCTGAATGCTGCCAAGTTATAAAGCCAAATTCTCATCCTGAGTGTGAGGAGGATGGTCCCTCATCTTGGCTGTAAGGCGGATGGTCCCAGCAGCAGCACTTCGCTCAGAGTACTCTGTGCAGACTGTGCATTGCATTGCAGACCAAGGGGAGACCATTTGTTGTCGTGTTGGATTTTGGATCATGAAGAAAGTGAAGGCTGAGGCTGAATAATGAATTCTTCCGGCCTCTTCCTGGGAGTGCAGATCTAAAAGACACCCATGTTCGGCCCCAAGGGGACAGCCCTTTCCCATGGTCCCAGGCAAGCTGAATTAAAATTCTCATAACAAAATCCCTTGGCTTTTCCCGCTGGTCTGCAGCCAGGCTGATCAGAGGTGTTTCAGCTCACTGTGCTTCAGGCTGTTTCTTCTGTCTGAAGGCTTGTTGTGCAGACACAGTGCAGAATTTACAACTGTTGACTCCAGGGAACAGCAGTGGTTAACACCAGAGGCAGGTCTGGCCCTTCCTGTTTATTCTTTCCAAGGGCATCTGTCCTCCCACGGCTGAACAGGAAGGTAAAACAGAAATGAAAAGAAGGGTGTCCCAGACACTGTCCCTGGGGTGGGGGGAGAAAGGAAAACAGAGTGAAAAAACAAGTAGTTAAAATTTTCTGTTCCTTCAGGTCTCCTATTTCTGCCCTTGATGTATCAAACAAAGGCAGAGGTGAGGTGGATTAGAAAACCTTGGGAAGGGGCCCCCAAAACCCAATTTCTTTGACACTAATTTGGTTAAAGAATAAGGAGATTCATTGCTGATTCTTAGATTCATTGCTGATTCTTACATGTGACTGCCTCCCTAAGCACAGAGAAATCCCACGTCAAGGTCGGTGGCTGAGCGATGCCCTTGGCAGAGCATGCACCGCTCCTACTGGGCCATATTCTGCTCTCAATTACACCAGCACAAGTGCAGGATGACCCAGCTCAGGTCAACGCAATGGGTCAACCAGGGCATTGCTGCCAATAAAGAGTTTGGCTTAGCAGGCTCTCGGTTTTTCATTGCTGTACTGTGCTGACTGCACTAGGGTACCTCCCCTCCATGTATGCCCATCTCATCCGGGAGTCTGAAAGGATGGGTTAGATCAGCTGGTGGGAGGCAAGACCTGCTTTGAGCAAACAGGGGCAAATACGGTGCAAATATGGCTGTGTTGTGACTGTTTACAGACCGTATCTGCATTTTAAACGGGAAAGACCATTTCCAATGTTCATAGGATAATTAATGAGCTGGACTCTGACAAGGGTGTTGGCTTGGCAGGTAAGCTGCTGAGCATCCAATCCAGCCATGGCTATTCACCAAAACCCAGATCTGGGCACAGCTCTCCAGAGCTTTTCCAGCCGGTGGGACAAGTTAATAACATCACACAAATGTGAATAATCATCTCAGGTGTTGCAGCGTCAGCATGACTGCGGCATCTTGATTATGTCAATGAAGAGAGTGTTTTGGTCCTGCCAGCTGAGCATCCTCCCAAAGGAGGAGGAAGGAGGGAAGGCTCCAAGGACTCTGGCATTCTCTACAGGGAAATATTATTAGTGCAAGACATGACTTTGGTACAATACAGTAACTCATCCAAAACATAGAGATTTCAAATCCAGGACAGTGAAAGGAAGCCAAACAAATATGTTTGCACAGAGTCCATCCGTCTGTTCATCTGTTTGTCTGTAGGTGTTGCAGAATCACCCAGCACTAAAAGAACTTTTCCCAACTGAGATGTTTCAGCAATTGCAATGTCTTTTCAAGAACACCATGAGCTTTGCCAGCTTCCCAGGACTAAAGAGAGAGAGACATGAAAGGTCTCAGGCTAGTAGCAAATGTGTCATTTGCGGAGTAGCAGGATTTGTTTCAGGAGTAGAGCAAATTTCATGACAGAGCTGAATGGCTTTGGGAGTGTCCCCTGCTTTCCTGAAAGTATAAGTTCACTGAAAATGAGGGAAATGGCAAAATTTCCACTGATCTGGCAAATTCTGGATGGTTTGATAGTGTAGTTGATACTCTCATTTTAATGGAGACGTGTGGATGAGCAGAAGCAGAATTCATTTCTTATTTCTCCAAGCAGGAGATTTGGTTTGGTCACCCCAGGAGCCCTTTCAGCTCAAGATTTAAAGTGGGATTCTAAAGATAAGAGTCTATATGCAGAAAAATGCAAAAAAGCTCCAAATCCAAATCATTTTTGGCACTGAAAACAACAGTCACAGTAGCTATGAGATACCATCTGCATCTATTCTAGAAGGGATTTTACTGTTCTTGCTATTATAAGAGCTGGTTGAAGGTATCTCACTTTTTTTTTTACATTTCAACAAAGTTTTGAAATTCTAAATTTTGAGAGTAAATATAACACTTCCCCTCAACTCCCCATAAGACTGATCCTTTTTTTTTTCCCCTTCAGATTTTAACATTTTTAGCTTCAAAATACTGAATGATCGAGTAGAAAAACAATTAGGGAGGAATTTCCAAAAACTGTTTGCCGCCTCCTCCACCCTCACTGTTTTCCAGGGCTCTGGCCAATGCCTTCTACACCATTAAGTCTGAGAACGGCAGCACCTTTTCTCCTTTGAATATCAAACTCTCACATTGCAGAAGGTGCCTATAGAGATACACTATAACCACCATCTTAAAAGTACTGAATCAAGCAGAAAAAAAGGCCCTTTGAAGAGCAGAAGCATCTTCCTCCCTTTGCTGTTCTGCAAGGCTGTGCAGATAGGAAAATGCTGGGAAGCTGAATGCCTGTTGCAGAAGGTAAACACTGCCAGTTCTACACACTGTAAGCTTTTACTTGAAAGACCTCGGTATCCAGCTTTAATTCCTCTCAGGCTGAAAAGACTTCTGCAAAATCCAAGTTAGAAAAGCAAACTCGTCTAACTCTGCTTGCAGCTCCTGCTCACTGATTATTTTCAATCAGAAAGCTCAGATGCTCAGCTCTGGCAAACCGGCCTGTTCGGTTTTTTTTGAAGTTGACGGAGCTACACAACTTTATACGGCCCAAAATATCCAGCCCAAAGAGCGCTGCAACTTCCAAAGGCAGATGTTTCTCTCCCTCTCTTTGAGCTTGTTCTTACAATTTTATTCACTAGATATAACTCACAGGAAAAACACCTTTTGGTTTCGAAGGGAGGCAGTGATACCTTATCTACAATTGTGCAAACAGCTGTTAGGTTCGTTTCCTGCAGTCATTTTATGTATCAGTAAAATGCAGTCAGCTGCACAGTTCGAATGAAGCATTACACTTAGCTTTGCATTTTCCCCTGTTCTGCAAGGCTTGGCCTGGAAATGAATACCATCCATCCCAGGGGTATGATCCACTAAAGGTTTGTGTGCTGTTTGCTAACGCTCCTCTGCTTGGGAAAGTCACTGAGCACAAGCAAGATCACCAGCCCAGGCTGAGCTCCCATTTGTGCTGGATGCTGTATCCCTTACACGAAGAGGCAGTGCCTGCCTCCAGTCTGCTCAGTCAGGGTGTCCCCAGTTTGGGGCACTTAATTTCAAAAGCAAGGTATGGGGCAAGAGTGATAGTTTGAAGCAACAAACAAACGCAATTAGAAGCCCAGAAATCCTCACCTGCAAGAATGGTCTGTGGTTATCAATTCTGAACAAGCAAAAACACAGTCCTAAAATAAAGAAAGGTCACCTGAAAAGATGTCGTAAATCATCTATACCTTCTGTCCATGGAGGAGAAGTTCCCTGGCCTTAAATTTCAGCAAAGATCAAGGTTAGAGTGTCAGGATAAGCAAGAAGAGCAGCAGAGCATGGGCTAGATGTGTGAAGAAGGCAGCAAGCGTCCATCATTGATGGTCACTCACTTCAGCAGCAATGTAATCCACCACCTTATTTTTGAAGTCCACAACTGCCATGTCTCAGCCTGGCTTTCTTGCACAGACCGTTCTGCTGCGGTGAGTGCTCTTACCAAGTCACCTAGGCAAAACAGATCAGTGTCACAGGGTTGGTAGTGAGTTTTTCTTTGCTCTAAAGAGCATTTTCATTGAAGGGCACCTAATACATTAGGAGAAGGAGAGGTGCCACCATTCACTCCACTTGTCACTTTACATCTGGTCATTGGTGCCAGGAATGAAATCCAGCAGTCCGGGAGAACAGGATTAATTTGTTAATGAATGACAAGGAAAAATCCTGCTGCAAAGGGGTGCTGGAGGAGGCAGCATGCAGAAGTGGTCGTTAAGGAAAGAGCTGTTCCGTTGTTGCATGAGATAAACATAGAGATAGATGGATGCTGTTCAGAGTCAAATGGTAAAGTATATCTCAGAGACACAAGGTGGCTCCTAAAGAATCACCATGATATATTTGGGGATGGATTTTCAAAGTCACCTAAGGGTAACTTCTTTGGGATTTTTAATATAATGTATTGGTTTGCTTGAAAAAAAAGAAACCAATCCGTTTTAAACAACCAAGAGA
Source organism: Pygoscelis adeliae (assembly GCF_000699105.1). Lineage (NCBI taxonomy): Eukaryota > Metazoa > Chordata > Aves > Sphenisciformes > Spheniscidae > Pygoscelis > Pygoscelis adeliae. Next base: position 395,631 of record NW_008824010.1, read on the forward strand.
AGACAAACAGTCAGCTGTTATTTAAAAGCATTGAGAGCCATGTATCCATTTTGAAGAGGAGAGTGGTTTTTCAGAGCTCAAAGCGATGAAGCACCCAGCCTCTGTCGTACTTCAGAGGAATGTCGGCACCTAACTCCCTTTATTTAAAATGGAAACACAATGAATTTCATGTCAAGCCAGCCCTCTGCGCGGAAAAGCATGTAAAAAGGTTTGCAGAGGATGTTTAGAGGCATAACACAGGGCTATAATATGAAATACATGGCAATTTAACATACAACTATAATTGTATTATACAGCCGTTATCGACAGCGCGACTGACACAATGTCCAATTACGAAGGGGGAAATGACATCTCTTGCAGCTTAACAGCTACACTGTTAAATATGGTCAGTCTGTGCCTTGGGAGAGTTATTAAAATGGCAGAAATTAATGTTAAAATAATTGATCGGCATTTCCTTAAGATGCAATAATATTCCCGTAAATCTTTAGATAAGAGGAACGTATCTGAGACATTAAAGGACTTTTGGTATACGTGTAGTGAGGGTGACTCTCAATGAATAATAAATGGCTCTAGGTGACTTCTTGTTACGGCTCTGATACTGCAAGATATTAACTTTTAAGGCATGTCTTCAGAACTCTGAAACTTTATGGACTCCCGTGTTTTATGATCTTGTAACCTCAAGTCCTTCATCCTGGAGACGGCAGCTTTTTTGTTCCATCTTGTGATTACCAGGTAGCCGCTGGCACCGCTTCCCTGTCTGCACCTTCCTCTCCAAATCAGCTTCCCTAATCGATGTTAGTTTTACTGGGCTGGAATTGAACCACTTTAGACCATATTTCCTCGGACATAAAAAGTTATCTAGGGCTTTACTGTTCCTAAGTGATGTATGCACATTAGCTAATTAATTAATCTTGCTGAGTAGCATATTAATTTCTTTTAATTTCCTACCCTACTTGAAAGGTAGCATTTCCCTGAAACTGGTGTGGTGGTATAGGAAAGGATTTGCAGACTTAGACTTTAAAGTCAGTTTGGGGGTTTGGCTCTGAGTTATGCAGGAAAATACACACGTGAGCATGTGCGCACACACAGACTGTTGCCTTCACAAGAAAGACGTGCCTCCTTTCTGTCAACAGAACAATCATTCTGGTCCAAAAGGGCCTTTTAATGTAAGTAAGTGGTCTAGGAACTTACCTCCTATTTTCAATGATGCTTAAAGCCATATGCAAAAGAGGATTGAGATGCCTCAGAGGAATTTCAATACCTAAATCCAGCGTGGTATACTGGCCCTCCTGCTTAGCCCCTGCTCTGGCTCCATTGACCTCAGATCCTGGTGCTTCACCTTAAAAATGCTGCAGTTAGTAGAAGCAAAGCTCTGTTTCTTGACGCGTGCAGAGGTACCTCGGTCCTCTCTGAACACCAGCCCTGCTGTGAAGCTAGAAGCAAGGTTCTCCTGCAACCAGGTCCTCCCAAAAATTCAGCCCAACAGGCTAGCTGAGGGCACATCCACCCATGGCTGGACATGCCAGCTGTGCCTCCATTTTTCCTTCCAAAGCTCATTCTCCTGGAGGGACTCCAAACCACCAGGCTAGATGGCTTCTGGAGCTGTGTCCTGTAGACATTCCTGGGAGGTGGGGAAGGACCACCCAGCCTTTGAACTCTAAAGGTTATGGTCAAGCTGGATGGTCCCCTCTGGACTGGGGAAACAATAAGACCTGTATCACATTCGTAATAAAGTGACAGCTAAATCCAGCTTGATTTATCAGTTCATTCATCATAAATCCTAGCCTCCAATGTGCCACTCAGAATTCAAGGACATGCTCAGACTTTTTTCACCCCAAAAGAGCCCATTTCTGAGCAGTTATAGGGCTATGGTACAGCCTTACCTCTCCCTGAATCTGCACCTAATGCAGAAGCTTTTGTACCAGTCTCACGCCTTTGTGCATGGGACAGGGACATGCATCCAAAGATAATTATTCCAAAGGATCACATCAGTGTAATCACACGTACTTCTGGAAATAGGCTGGGAAAAGGCCACGACACAGGCTCCAGACAGACTGGCAGCCATTGCCCCACCTAAGGTCTAGGTGCCACCAACCGGACACTGCTGCCCCTGTGAACTCGGGTGTTTTTCCTTAGCACTGATTTGGGGCCACCCCTGCCTTTGACATCAAGCAGGACCTGAGTGATGCAGAGTCTTCACAGCACCCTGTCCCCTCACAAGGGTGACCACAGATGTGCCCAAAATCGATCATAACCTTACGCTTTCATTTCCTTCTGGTGTGGTGTGATGGCTCTTCTTCAAGTGCAAGGCATGATCGTGGGGCAGGTTATCCACCTCATCACCACCCCCCTCCCGGGATGTTGTTCTCCCAGGATGACAGTGATTGTTCTCTGCAGGTGAGTAACAGCCACAGCCATTTTGCTTTTTGCATTATTTTTCCATGAAATGTTCTACCTTGATAGTGTTCTGTCTCCCAGCCAGCCCATGTTGCTTCCCAAGGCCTAATTAAGACCTTCATTCTTCTCGTTTGTACAGTGCTAGAAGTGGTGACAGGGCTGACATTCCTTTGACGAGCTTCTCAGGAACATCTTTTTTTTTTTCTCCTTTTCTCCTTTTTTAAGATTTCTCAGCAGTTCTGATCAGCTGTTTATATTTAAAGGTTGTCAAACTCATTTAAGTTAGGAAGAACTTCCCCCTCTCTGAGCAGGCTGGAAGAGGGCAATGCTCCCTCTCATCTTCACTGTCATGCTTTTTAATTGTCTTCACTTAAAAATGCTGCAAAAAAGATGAAGAAAACAAACAAACAAAAAAGTGTACGTATTTTTCTAAATACGTGCCACAAATTCAGACCTTTCTTCCTTCTGGGCTGGGCTTGATTCTGGGCTGATGGCCTTCTTTCAAGGGTGGATGAGACTCCTCTCTGCTGCATCTCTGATATGGGCCGACACAGTGTTTGCATTATGCTGAAGCCAGTGAAATGCTGTACTCGTCCTATATAAAGTAACAGATTTTTTTTTTTTTTTTTCAGTTTCCTGGGAAAAAGAAGTAGTTCAGGGTAAGCAAAATGTTCCATTTTATTTAGGACATCTGGGTGCATGGAGTGGGGTCTTGTTTAACTGGACTGAAGTAAGTTTGGAAATCAGATTCCATTTTGAACTGAAAAATTTAATCATGTCGCACTGAAAACACAGACCTGAAAAGCACTATATTGCTTGAGAGCACGGAAAATGTGCAGGGTTAAGGAAAGGGATCTTCTGGTCTCATGAAATTCCTTCAACATGAATTTGCAAAACATTTTAGTTGACCAGATTTTGCTTTTTATGGGAAGGGTGTCAAAAAAATCCATTGCCTTAGAAATATCATCTAAGTCTGCTCTTAACCCCCCTGCTCCCATGGCAGCAGAGGCGGGACGTGAACGGGCGCTGCACGACCTCAGATCCTGGTGCTTCGGCACAGCACTGCAGGGACTGACCACATTTTCAAAGTTTCTCCAAATCACCCAAGCCCTCAGTGGTACCAGCCATCTCTGCAACTGCCTCGCTCCAGAGGTGCTGGCCTTGCAGTTATTATAAAAGTTAGGAAGAAACACTTTTTTCACCATTCCCCCCCCCATTTTCCCTACCACCGTTTGCTTTTCTGACATAGAAGGACTTTCCCCCAAAATGGAGTAATCCTGTTTGATAACTGGATGGTGTGGGCATTCAGGGAGAGGTGGAAAACTGGGCTAGTGTAAACCTGAAAAAATCAGAAGTTTGTTCAAAATACTTTTTCTAATTGCATTTTCCCTTTTCCAGACAGTTTTGTTAGTGGATGGTAGAGACGTGTGTGCATTGCAATATAAAAGCAACATCTTCCCTACTGAAAGTGTGTGTGCGCGCGCACACACACACACACACACACACAACTCTGGGCTTACGTATGGCAGGGATGGGGGGAACACAAATCAAACCCAAACACTTTTTTTTTTTTGCATCGAGCTGTCTGGGTTGTCAGTTAGGGAAATTAGCCCATCTATCACACGTCTCTAATTTCCCATCACTTTCCCTGAAACCTGTGGGCTTTTAAAGAAACTTCTTCATTTTCCCCTCATTATTGTGTTTCTTTTTTACTTCCTCCGGTTCTTAAGTAGGAAAGTCCCAGAGGATTTATGTGTCTGTAAGAGAAACTTTGGAGCTTTTCTGTTTCTTGCATGAACTTACACAGAAGTAACAGGGAACATGTCCAGGCTACTGTGCCGGGGAAATAGGCAGCAAGGGATGAGCCCATATGTTTGGGGAGGGGAAGGGGTGAGGGTGCGTGTTCAGCATGGTGTTGATGCCTGCTCAGTACTAGAGGTGTGTGGGAATGCGTTACAGGGTGTTTGTGCAACGCCCTGGGTGCGTTTGCTCTGTCTGGGGTATTTGATAGTCTCAGCTCCTATACACATGTTTGTTTGTGTCTCTTGGTGTTCACGGGGGGCTGTATTTGTGTTGGGTTGTACGTGTGCGTGTGCCCCTGGGTGTATTTGAACTGTCACCATTCACATAACAGATCCCTGTCCAAACCACCTGCGGGTGCACGGTCCCTTACCCTCCTTTTGTGTTCGCCTGCATGCCTTCAGTCTCTCTCTTTATTTGATGTTGTGGCTCCTCTGCAAATCCTTTAAATTTCTAAATTTATGAAAATGGCAGAGTAGAAAAGAAAGCTGGAACAGCTGGGGATGCCTTGGGGACGGCACTTCCTGGCCCCAAAGATTACTGCGCTATCACGTTGCACTTAATTGTTCCAGTGTTTAGCAAATTGCATTAATTAAAGTGGCACATCTGGCCATTTTATCAGAGGCTGTGCAGTTCTGGTTTTGATCCCGCAATGACAGACTAGGACGGTATCAACACCCCCGGGTAAACTCTCATTACGCCAGGGGAAGGCTTCCTTTATTCTGCGGGAAGCCTAAAACCAGGTCCAATGGCAGCACAGAAGCCTCACTGAGAAGCTTCCAGTAAGCCCTGGAAAGGAAAACCCAGTCATTAGTAAAGTTCAATCACCACGGCTCTGTTGACAGCAACAGCTACCCTGGCTGGGCTTTCCCTCTTCCCAATTAAATCAGCTTCCACCCCTGTTGTAGGTTTGCGCCCGAAAAGCAACCGAATCAAATGATCAGCCAAAGCTGAAGCTCTCCTGGGGACTCACCTTCCTTTTCCTATGCGAGCACCCCGCAGCCTGTACTGCAGCCCCCCTCATTGTATAGAGTAGCTCACAAGCAAATACGTCGCTTAATTTTATCTAACTCTCCCAGCTTCCTAGAGTCAAGGAAGGGAGAAGAAACTCTCCAAAAATTATTAATGCACTCTACAATGGATATCTTTTTCAGCTCTGAAACTACCCACAGGTTTTAGGGGGAAAAAACCCCAAACTTTCAGCACAGGGACTTGGTCCCTGCACTCCCAAATCACTGCATATTCACTCCATTGTTTCACCCCAGGTATTTTAAAGAATGCATCACCTTAGTAGCACAGGTAAAGGATACTTTGCCCCCTAAATCAGGAGCTATTCTTAAAATAATGGCCCATGAATGGAGCCAAATTACCTAATGGAGCCAATTATCTTAGCAGGTAATGACGTTTAGGTAGTTTTTCTATAACCAGAAACTTCATCGGCTTTTTACTTTAGCAGCATTTATATCCCGGTGCATTGGGCATGGCATTAAAGACCTCATCAGTTAGAGAGAGGTTGAGCTTAGCAAAAGGAGGGAGAGATAGAGGGGGGAAGAGAGAGAAATTAAATAGCAGGACTCAGCTCAACATACAAAGTCAAAACTGACTCTTGTGTTTGACTTTTAGACAAATAAGGAACTTAAGGAGTGGACAAAGTTACATACAAACTCACATAATACAAACAAGCACGTCTGGGTGACAATTAGATTAAAATTTTTAACTGCCTAGTTAGAGTTGAGTGTATTTAGGGGCCTTTCAGAAGACAGCTTCTGAAAGCCTGCAATTTGTGTGCTAATAAAGTCATCCCCTCTTGGAGGTCTGCAACGTGGCCCGATGCTTGGCTTAGCCCCCTGCATCCCCCAGCTCCACTCTAATAGGAGAGAAATGACCCTAAGTGCTATTTGTGATGGCCTGGAAATTGTAGATAATTACGTGGTGCCTAGGACAATTACTCCACCCATCTAATCCCATACTACCAGGGCAGTTCTTCCGTTGGGATGGTAGCCATGGGGTTTGTTTTGGAGGGGGCGGCTGTCAGCAGCCAGATTGATCTCTGTTTTGCCTGACACATTGGGGAGCCAAAGCACTGAATCATGGCAGATGCATGAGCTGTTGGCATGGGCACTAGCTTAGGAGTGCATTACCTTAATAGTGCAGGTAAGTGATGCTTTGTACCCTGCATCGGAAACTACCCTTAAAATGGAGTCAAAACACCTACTGGGGCCAGTCTGAGCTGTGCCCCTCCCCACGCACAGCCCGCTTGCTGAGATCCTCCAGATGTGACTGAAATGTCAACCTGGACCTCGCTCCTCCGGGAAGCCCTTGGTTTGACCCCAACGTGTAGGGTCTGAATGCTCGCTGACCCCTCAGCATCCCTGCCAAACCTGTGTGAAGTTAGCTGACGGGTCCCAAAATTATGGGTGCAGAAGTGCAGAGAAGGTTGTTTCCTCACTAAATTAACCCTGCATTTAGCATTGCCCTTCAAAGAGCTTGGTCCAGGTCAGAGTAGATTCAGCCACCAACCTCAGCAAAGGGCAGCAGGAGAGGCAGGCACTCAGCCTGGCCCCCATCCCCTCCACATAGGAGTTTGTCTCAGCATCCCAGCTCTCAACCTGCCCTGTGCACGTGGGCAGGTTATTTTCTAAACACCTGGGGACAGACGCTTAGCTCACACAGAGTGACGGGTCGTCACTGCCTTCAGCAGAGCTAGCCCCTGATTCACGCCACTGCCAGTAAGCCCTTAGCTAAATAACCAAGAGGCGAGGGAGGAGGGAAGGGTGAATTTAAACACAGGAGCCTAAGAAAGAGTCCACTTGTAAATTCAGCCATAGCCAAGCTCCCATTAGAGGCACAGACACAGAGACACAGTTGCACAAGGCTGTAGCAGATTTGCAGTTGTATGGAGTAAGTGTTTGCTTCCCTCTCTGTATAATTACTGTTACTGATATCATTATGGTGCTCCACTTGGCACATCCGTTCATTTGGCGGCTCTGGCTGAGGCTCTGGGCTTTCCAGGCTTTAGAAAGCTTTGCAACACTTCTCCTTCAGCACACGCTCTGCAGCTAAACGAGTAATTATCTAGGAGCTTTAATCAACCTTCATTCTAGCTGAATTTACCACTAAATTTGTAGCAAACTCTGAAGACCCTCTGAAGCATGAATGCAAGCTGGCATTTTGTGCGGGGAAGGTCTTCGATTGCCTTGTTGGTCTGAACAGAAACTTTCTGTCTCTTACAAGTGCTCTCACCTTGCAGTATTTAAATGAATGGGTGCTTGGGAGTGCGGTGCAGGAGTCCCAGCAGAGCTGTGTCAGGAAACAGCTCAGCATCTGCCCTAGTGTGGGACGTTTTATTTATGTTCCCCCTGGCAAAAAAAAGAATCTGCGATCAGGAGGTGGTAAAAAAGGTGTTTCCTAACAAAAACAGCCAAAGAGTTTGACTCCTATCCACAATCGTAGTAAAAAATGCACAACTGCAGAAGAACTTTGAAATGTGCAGGAGTTTGCAAGCCTGCGTGGGGATAATCTCCCTTCATGTCATGGCAAGCCTGCCTACTGCCCTTATGGGTGACTTCCATTTTCTGCTTTCATCAACCTGCGCTGCCCTGCTGCTCATAAACATATAACACCCCTGACTGCTATCACAGCATGCTGGAGGGCAGTTTGTTACCTGAAGACAGGAGGCTTTGCCATGAGGACCTTTGGTGCATCCACAGCAAGGGCAGAAAGAGCTCAGAGCCCTGCAGCTGACGTGGTTGCACCTCAGGCGGCTGCTGTTCAGGAGGAGGAGGTGGGCTGAGGACAGGTTCAGTGGTCTCCCTGCCTTTGTCATCCATCTGTACAACATTATTTAAAAACAGAAGTTGCAGAACTAAACATTTCTGCTCTTTCACCAAGCATGTAGAGCCATTTTCTGATGCAACATCAGGAGCATGAGTTTTGCTCATGTGAGAGGTTCCTTCTGAAAATGCTGGCTTACGTCCCTCATTAGGTCTTAATCTCATTTTCCTCTCTTTTGTCAACATGAATTCATTTGCAAGCTGGAGCAACACGAGTAGGCAACACCTCTTAACTCCATGCTGCACGCTCCATGCCACGCACTTCAAGAGAGAAAGGAGGGAGTGGCAGAAACTGGGTCCATTTTGTCCAGCCCCAAGTCTAAACCGTGCATTTCCAGACCAGAGGCTCTCTTAAGCAATTGCCCGATTGCCGAGACATGACTGGGACCGATGCTCTGTAGATAGATGGACTCGCAGGCTGGATTCACCAGTCCACATTCAGCTGGCTGCAGAGCACACATCCAGATGTTTAGATCACCTGATATAACCCTGGTAGAACAAGGGTCATAAAATATCGAGTTACTTCAATTTTTAACCTAGTAATGTGTAGCCGATTATAATTTCACTTTCAGAATAATGAAGACTTTGTTTGTAAGCAACAGAATCCATCGGTTCTCTTGACCGCTTGTTCCAATGCTTAATTTTCCTCATCCTTAAAAATCTATGCCTTATTTCTCATTTGAATAGCTCTAATTTTAATTAGAAGGCATTGGCTCTTGTTACTAAATTAAACTGTCCTTTGGTATTAAGTGTCTTTTCTTTGATCTGGGACATATTGCACTGCACTTCCTTTGCTAAACTAAACATAAAGATTTTTAAATCTCTCACAACAAAGTATGTGAGGTATTCAATAATTTCTGTATCCACTGTTAATACATAGATCAATAGACCACCAATAGAAAGAGCAGCACATGGAGTGACAGAGGCACAGCTAGATCAGTAAATGGAGAGGGATGGATCCAACAGCAGAGAGACAAACAAAGGGAGCAATAGATAAATCGATAGATCGACAAAATCCGCTCTCTCCAGGTTGTGATGAGCCCTTCACATTAATGAACAGGTTTTCTTACCTGAAAACTCTGAGCCGGTTTACATAATCCATCACTCTGTTGATGAAGCCATTTGTCTCCTTACTTTCACCTGGAAATCACGTCCACTCACTGACCATGCAGGAAGCAGTCTCCCTTTTCATTCCCCAGATACCTGGCACCATTACTACTATATTTAGCAGTCACTTCTTCCCACCGCTCGCCTAAAGCGCTCTATATCCAACACATTCAACTTTGCATCCCAAACTTGCCGACTGGCAGGAGCAAAAGCAACTTTTTTTTTCTTTTTTGTCCTTAGTCGACTCTGGCCCCCAGCCAGTCAGTGTCTTCATTTATTGTAATGAATTTGTGTCATTAATATGTTGGATATGCACAGCAATTGCAAAGTAGTACATTAGTACAAAAGCTATTGCTCTGGATGCCAGCGTTTTATTGCCACAGCTGATTTACAGGCTGATAAGCAACTTTGCAGTTGTCCTTGAGGATGGGAAAAGGACAGGTAGCGTGGCAGAAGCGAGGCAGGCACGGCATTGTGGTGGCCGAGGGAAAGTGTGAGGTTTCCCAGGCCTCGCACAGCTGGGGGTGGACTTGACGATTTCATCTTTTCTCTTTAAAATGTCTTCGCCTTAGTGTGAGCGCTCAGCGATCCCAGAGAAACGCTGCAGACAAAGCCTGTGTGAAAATCTCAGGCACTTGGAAAGGAGATTAAATGCCATTACAATACTGTAGGTTTGGGAGCTTCTATGTGACTAGCTCATAATAGAGCCATGTCATCACTTTATTGCAAAGATACGATAAAGACAGGCATTATATGGTGTTAACATTTAACAGCCATAACTTAACTTTCAAAAGACTTTACAGGCCAAGTCACAGTGAATTGTTTCTTTCTGTGCATTTAATCCTGGGCTCACATGCTATAGAGCACGGGTATTTGCAGAAAAGATAGAGTGCTGAGCAGACAGACCGACAGACCTGTCTGTCTGTCAGCTCTGGAGGGTAATCCCTTGAAATGCAACCTTAAAAAAAGTATTTGAAAGGAAAGTATGAAACAGGACCAGCACAGACAACATATTTGACTGTCAAAAAGTAACGCCAAACATCGCCCTCCTGGAACTGATCCTGTGCCCAAAGGAGTCAGTCGTGAGCCCCTTGTACGTGACGCTCCTGGCAGCTTTGTTGGGGCAGGATCAGGCGTGAACAGTGAGAGCCCCAAAGAGACCTGGGCAAGGTCAGAGCATCAGTTCAGATCCACCTTAGGCACTGGCACACCGTGACTGTGGGCTGGGAGGGATCCGGCCATGATGCTCCATATCCCAGCAATCCCCACCAGCGTAACACCCTGTTTGGGCTCCAGAGCTCATCCCAGCACAGGGACATCCAGAACAAGAGTCTGAATTTGGAGAGTGAACTGTTGGCCAGTTGCTTTCCCAGGAAATACTCTCCTTGTGGTACTAACGGCTACAAGACAGGACCAAAAGCACTGTGCTACAAAATCAGATAGCTCCTTTATAGGAGTAACTTGAGCACCCAAAGTTATAAAAGCGGGATGACTCAGAAGATGACCTCTTTGGAAAGGGTACTGGATCCTCTTGCTTTCGGTCATGAATCAAAATTTCGCTCCTGGGGAAGAAGGAGGAAAATTCCCTGTGGATGGAGCAGGGGAGGGAGGATGTTATTGCTGTAACCACCCCATCCTGCCTCTCCTTCCTCCAGAGCAGCTGCTGCAGGGCATGGCTGGGATGAGCTATTGATCTGGGGAGCCCCGTGCTCTCCCATTTGGCCACCTGGAAGGCAGGAGGGACAATCCCCCCATATTTCACAAGCCCTGAGAAAATGAAGTGGGCAGTCCAGGGACCTCCAGACTGTCACTCCCCATCTTAATTAGGACTGTCAGCTTGCCTTGCATTTTAGCTAATTGATTACACTGCTTCATAGTTGCATTTCTAGTTGACACCAGCGCCTGCTGACGGGACGGGGTATCGATTTCACCAGCTCCCTGCCCATCTTTCTGTTTGTTTATTCTTGCAGTCAAGACTCACACAACAGGAAGCATTCGGTGAGTGCTCAGGAAAATAATCAACAGCGTTATCTGAGAGCCATATCAAATAGATTTGGGCCAGAAATGGACTCAGCTGCTGAAAACCTATTAGCGGCATCTCAGATTTCCTGTGTACCAGCAGGTTAGGGGGCAAGCACTTTAACATTGCCCACAGCTTGTGGTTAATTACTGTTTGTAGAGTTACTGTCTGCAGTTATGCTTGACAAAATGCCCATAAAGACAAAAATTAAATGCTTGCCGATTTTGGATGGATGCCACCTGGTCCCCCTACCCTTCCTCCCCCATGGGGTGCCAAAAAAGCTGCAAAGACAAAGCAGAGTTGGTGTGGTATAGAGCTTTTGTGCTTAGTGCGAGCAGCGGTGCCCTGGAGCAGCCATGCTAAGGGGGGCACTCCGATCCCGTGGTGCAATGGAGCCGTTCAAAGCTGTGACCTGATAACATGCTGTTACTCAACCTGGCTATTGCACGTGTCCTTGTTTGCTCTCCGGGATAGCTGCCGGCATTGCCAGTGACACAGCACACCCGAATCTACCTGCTGAAAGAAATTCAGAGTCGATGCAGCAGGAAGCAGGTCTTTTCTAGCCCCAAATGTTTTCCCCTCTTAAGGGCTACAGTGCAAGATCCTCCTTGGACTGGTCTATACTGTCAGCAAGCATGCACCAACATATGAAATGAGCAGAGGTGTGAGCTAGCGGGACTGTGAGGTGCAAGGTGGACTGCGCAGGCAGCTGGGGGCTCTTCAGCCTGGGAGGGACGTGACTGGAGGGGGCTATGAGCAGTGCATGAAGTTCAATAGCTGTTTGCTGCCTCCTCTGATAATAAAATCTGTGGGGGACATCAAATAACTGGATTCAGTGCTGGGTTCAGAGCAAAAGAAGGGGAAAAAGCAACAGGGAAGAAGGGAGGTGGTAGGAAAAGCAAGAGGAAGAAACAGGCTGGTGGCAGGTATCTGTTGCCTCTCCGTGTTTGTATTAATTCCTATTTCTTCTGGGACACTGCAGGAGCAGTGAAGTTTCCGGAGGCCCTGAGGGTGGGAGGTGTGATTTTGGTGAAGGTGGCCAGACAAATTTCTGTGCATCCATCCCTGAGACCATGCTCAGGACTGCGATGTCGGGACCCCAGGGTCACAGTCATGACTGGGAAAGTCTAAAAAGCTCCAGTAGAGTAATGTGGATGGAAAAGCTGGAAATGGCTGTAAAGGGGGTAGCCAGCCCCATCATTTGGCCCCCAGCCCATCTCTGCAGCCCCAGCTAACAGGACAGGTAATGGGTTGAGGGCCATGACCTGGGCTGGGCATCCACTGCCGACTTCTCCCAGGGGTTGTGACCCAAAGGCTGAGAGTGACTAATGTGGAGATTTATGCCTTGTTAATAACAGAATTGAGCAATCAGTGTAATGAAATCCATGCTCTGCATTAATGAGCGGCCAAGGCAGTGGGGTTCAAGCCTTGCCTTCTCCCAGGGTGGGCAAAAGGGATGATGTCTGGCTGAATTCAGACCCTTCCTTCGGAAAATGGGGCCGTGCCCAGGCAGGACCCAGTGGCCAGCCAGGTTTCGGGTTTGCTACTGGACCAGCTCCAGGTTGGCGGCTGTGAATGGGCACACAGCAGTACAGGAGTGGTGAGATGTTCGTCCTCCAACGTTATTTCTGTATATATTCAGAAAGATCTTTGCATGAAAAGACATGCAGGACAAAGACACTAAAGTGACTAAAAGTTTTCCTAGTCACTGGCACATGCAACAAATTTTGAATTCTGACATTGTGATTCAGACAGCTAAAATTAGACTCTGCGAGTCACTTGATTTTTACTTCAAAAGGATGGTATGACTTATGCAAAGATGTCACACTATAGCCCAGATATATCTAAAATCAGCTGTGCAGCCCCATCTCTTACTGGAATATGGCCTTACTGTAATAGCATCCCCTTACTAAGGATGCCAGCTCCACTCCTTGTTGTCCAGCAGGACCCTGTGCTTGGAGAACGGAATTTAAAATGTGAGAACATTTTGGAAACGTTTGGAAAAAGTTGAATTAAAAATGTCTTTTTTTAAAAAAAAGAGTGTCTATTATAAATTGTTAGGGCAACTACAGAACAGAATCAGCTAAACTGCTAGGCATTGCTTAGATTCTGTCATCAATTATTTAAAAACATCTTCCAGAAGAAATAAAAAAAAAGTGACTGTGCTTTAACTTTTGTGGGGAAAGCAATTTTGGGGAAGCAGCGGAGCCAGCACTGCTGCTCCCGAGAGCCTCATCGGCGTCCACCCTTGCCCTCTTGGTTCGACTGCCTGCCTGCACAGGGCACTGCAGACACTTTGTCAAATTGCTTTTATCCAGTTAGCTGTCATGGGAGGAAACTGGAGGAAAACCGTGCTGGGAGATTTGTGTCCGAAGCTCTGCGACGGAGCAGCGAGGAGGGAAACTCCTGGGTGCGAATGGTGCGAATTTCTTTGTCGCAGAGTTTTCCCCAACAGAAATAAGAGGTGGAGGACAACCATTCAGATAGTGATGGGCGGCTGCCAGCCTGTCTGTCACAGGGAAATGAAGATCTCCAAACAGGCCTGCAGAAACCTATCTGTAAAACATCAGTGCTTAACTCGTGCCAGGGGACCCGGCTAAGGTTAATCTGTTGCCATTAAGGATTTATTAAGTCGAAGTGCGGCGTGCCTGGGGAGGTGTGCCTGTGCGCATCCAGTGCCACCGGGAAGAGGAGCACGCTCCGAAACCTGCACACCCCGACGCTGCCGAAACAGGAAACGTCCCATCAGCGTTTCAGTATTTATTTCTCTTTAACCTCCCACCCCTGCTAACCGCCCCTGCGCTGGAGGTGCAATTAAGCCGGGTTCCCTTGGGAGCTGGGGGAGAGGGGAACGAGAGGGGCACTGGAAGCAGAAAGCTTCACCCCCTGTGTCATTAGTATAAATTGTGTTTGTGCAAGTTATATTTTATGGCAGGCGTGTCAATTAGTGTGTGAAATTTAATAACCCAATTGAGCTTCCCTCGCTCAAAGCTAAATTGAAATCTGTTGCCTGTTTGGGAGAGGGAAGGGGGCTGTCACGGATGGGAGGCTGAGCTGGTGGGTAGGGTAACGGCATTTTTCATGTTGATTAAAAAAAAGGGAAGGGTTTTGTCAGCCTTGGCCAGACAATAAACACCAGCTTTGCTTGGAGAGAGCAGCTGATTTGGTTTTTAATTTTTTTTTAAGGTGGTGACTTTTTTGTAAGAGAAGGCTTGGGAGGGAGAAGGAGAATATTATTTATTTGATTAGATTTGCTTATGTTTCTAGTGAGGGGTAAATTTCATTGCTAATGACTGCAGCGCTGAAGGAGGTTGCAGAGCAATCCCAGCTCTGAACATCTGGAGCCTGCAGCCTTGCTGGGAGGAGGAGGAGGAGGCAATGCACCTCACCCGCACCCCGTCCCATGGCAAGGGAGGGGTGTGGTGGGTGCCTGGCCAAATCTCACCAGAGCACAAGGACCAAAGCTGAAACATGCAGGGTTTAGGCCAGTGGGACCAATATTGAGAGCACAAAGTGATCAGATTCCACCTGTAAGAGGGGCTATAAAAAAATCCTGAATATGGAGATATGGAAGTTGTTAGTTCATTTAACTTGCTTCAGGCTTTAGGATGGATGGTGGTATCAGGTGGCCCTACCCTGCACGTGCTGTTTGTCTCCACCACTGCCATAGAAACTTAATCAATAAAAACATGAAAATTAGTGCTTTCACCTAATGGCAAGGCTCCAGGAGCTGAAGACTGGAGGCAAACAGCAAAATTATGAGACTTGTGAAAGCTCATCTCAGACTTTTATCCTCACTCTTCTAATATTTGGTGGTTTTTTTCAAAAATCCCCAATCTCAGAATCACGGCATTGATCCCCTCCCACCACCAAGGGATGGCCCGAGAATCACAGCTCTCCATTTTCCATCCCTGGAGCCTGGAAGGAGAAGATCTAAAACATGAGGCAAATGTAGAGTCTTAGAAGCCAGGCAACAAATAACAATAATTCAGTGTGAGTTACATTAAAGGCAGCAAACCTCCCAAGTCTGTATTTAGTCACTTGCTCCTTTTGAGTCTTGGCTGGCTGGCTGGGGTTGTCCATACCCATGTGGGAATGGCAATGCCCTTCGTGCCAAATACATAATTTCTACTTGCAGCCAAATCCCATTGTTCTAAGCTGCAATTTACCCAAATCCTCTGTTTTTTTGAGGTGGGGTGGTGCATGCTGCCTCCTGCCTTCCCAAGACCTCGAATGTGCCCGGAAAGCCTTTAAAGAAATGTGGTTAGGAATACAATTCCTGAAGGACTGCTACAACCACCATCAGTCAAACTTGGCCTTAGTCTCCTGGAAGCAGGGAAATCGTGCAGCCACACTTACGTTGCAGCGGGTGAACGCCTGGCGCAGACTGCTAAGCATTTTGTCACCTGTGTTTTAGCTCATGGGTGTTCAGCTGTGCATGCAAAGTGGAGCAGCTCTAAGAGGAGATGCAAGAGTGTGGGGGACAAAGGGCGAGAGGGGGCAGGGAGGCAGACATCAGCCCTGGGTGCTGGATTGCATGCAATCAGGTGAGCGCTACCTGGCCTCTGCTTGTTCTCTGGGGAGAATTCCCAAATCTGAGCAGTCTCAGCTGTATTTGAGGCAGGACAAAGGCATGCTGAAGCTACTGGATTATTCAGAAAGCACGAAGCTTGTGTCCGAGCCAGCATGTTTGATAAAACGTGTTGTAGTTTCTCAGAGCCCCTTTGTTATCAGCCTGGGCTGTGGAGGAGCACCGCACACCGGGACATGATGATGCAAACCTCCAAACTGTACCCAGAAATGATAACAAAGCCCTGGCAGGACAGCTTGTTCACTCCTCCCCTCCAGCGAGCATGTTGCTGGTGGGCATATCTCTAGCAAAGCATAAATCATGGTGGTCAAGTGTGTTGTAGAGGTTTTCTGAGCTTCCCGCTGGAAGCACCACGTGAACAGGCAGCCCATCTCCAGGGCAGCAGACCTGCGAGCATCCTGGCCACCATGCAGGAGAAGCTGCAGGAGGACAAGTTGCAGCGAGGCCATGGGGAAGGGGAAACTTGGTCACCAGTTGGCAACACAGCATTTGGAGCTGTAGACCTTCAGGGTGCCCAGCTCTGAGCTTGAAGTGTGGCAGACTCATGACTCCTGATGATGTCCACGGGCAACCCAAAACCTGGAAGGGCAAAACCAGAGATGGTGCCAAACCACAAACTGATTCCTTCCAAACTGGACTGTGAGAGGTGTCCTCCCTCATCCTGACCTCCCTTTTCTGTGCCCACAGGGATGTTTGGCCACAGTTTTGGCTGCTGCAGGAGGATGGAAAACATAAGCATTGGGGCGTCAAGTTTGGAAATGCATCAGGATCTGAACTGGTCATAGTCTCTTCATGAGCCTAAGGGGTTTCAAGAGGAACCTTTTTCGATGATCAGAACTGCCTAGATATGAGATAACAGACTGTTTTTCTGATCTGCTCTCACATAGAGCTGTGAACTCACCCCCACACATTCCTTTTGTTCCCTCTCAGGAAGCAGTGCCTGGCAGGGGACTTCCCCTGAGAAGGCCACCTGAGTGAGACACCGCCATGCTTCCCAGAGCATTTACTCCATCGCACAGCTGTAAGACTTTGGGTCATGAACCAGATTGTCCAGATTTAGCAGTTCTATGCCATGTTCACACCGCACAACCTAACACACAAGTTCAGGATGGTGATGGCCAAGTCACACCAACTGTTACCCAGAGCTGCCAGCTTCCAGTACATTGAATGGAAAGAAGAGATGGCAGTTCGGGCCACTTGCTGTTGAGTTCTGTTTTAGATGCTCCCTGTTTATGTAGGGAGAGGGAGACTGGATCTTCTGGGCAAGAAACTGTCTGAATCATACACTACTGTCCTGACCAGGGGGCTATGACAGGTCCTAACAGGAATTTAGGCTTCTAGAGATGCTTCGTGCATCATTTTGTTGATATCAGTCTCTTTATCCAGCTCAGGGATAGCAAATCTACAGCCCTGGTGCTAGAGATAGCAGCTTCATTTTGTACAGCCCACTGCTCTCCCCTGTTCCTCCCCCACCACATTATTCCTGCCCAACAGTAACGTGTGGGTTGCTGCACTTCTCCTCTTCATAACCCAGAGGACAACGTCTAGCTATGAAACCGTCCCTCTCCAGTCCCATGCCCAGACTGTTTTTCTGAGATCTCTTCCCTCCTCACTGGCAGATACTCTCCAGCCAGCCTCCATGTCAAACCTCCCCTGGGCAGGGGGAGGGGTCTCAAAATGGGTCTCAAAGCTCTCTAAAGAGACCCATTACCCAGGAGACAGATATCTAGGAATGCTTGGCTTTCCTGGAGGAAAGCAACACAAAGGATAGTTTTGTGGTAGCATCTTTTCATGAAGCCCTTCTGAAAATATAGGCAGTGAGCTGGAAGCAGCAAAGAAATGTTTATGAAATTACTTTCACGGACACTGCGCATGTGGTGATATGTTTGTAGATCTGGTCATGCCATTTCCTGAAATATATGTGCACTGTTCTGGATATTTAATGAAATAAAGATGTAATTAGCTTTAGCTTTTTAATGCTTTGGAAAACAGCATCACCTTGGTTTGAAGGGAACTGCTAAGTAAGATTGAGTTACCATGCTGAGCAACCCACTGCAAAGATACAATCTAAGGAGAGAACCTGACCCTGCCAGGATTTCCTCTGTACTGTGTTTGCATTGTATCAGCATCTAATCTGGAGCACATATCTACATTTCTCTGTGTCCCATTCAGACCGAAAAAAAGCAAGCTGAGTAGCTTCACTGAATGCTAAAAAAGAAATTTGCTACAGGAAGGAAATTTTAAGGTTATAATCTGCATGATCCGGGGTGCATTTTTAAAGCATGTTAGAAATGTAAGAGGTCTCCCATGTCCTCCAAAAACCTTGAGAAGAAAGAGAAAATGCTGCATAGCAAAGGCCTTTAGGAAAGTTTGCAATGGGAAAAAAGATTAAACATAAGATTTGGGATGCCAGTGACCCGTACACATTTTTCAGTGAACAGCAAAATACCATGAAAGAATTCAGTCCCCTTCATGTAATCAGCAACTCGCAAAGCCCGTGGTATCCGGAGATACCAAATCCACTCAGGGTCTTCTTAACTACCCAACTACTTATCCCCAGTTCCTTATCTTTTGGCCAACAAGGCTTGATTTTCAGAGAAAGGGGATGAAATATTATAACAGGATACATCAAGGCTGGTGGGAATTTTGTGGGAGATGCAGAAGAGATGCCCATAGCCCGAGGTCATGTCCCCAGCTGTGTGCTGAAGGCATGGCTATAAACAATACTAATGTGTTTTAAGACATCCAAAATCAGCAAAAGTGTTAAGCAGCACAGTAATTAGAGCAGATAACTCATTGCATTGTCCATTTCCCAAACCTGAGCTAATAATGACCTTCTACTCTTCCAGCAAATAAAAGCCAAAATTAAACAGCTGAAAAACAAGAATTTGAAACATAATGAATGACAGTTTGGTTTTTTTGTGGGCACAGGGAGGGAATGTCTTCATGCCCTTCACTGGAAAACTCTAGGCTTGGCCCTACCCCAAGCTATTGCAAGGCAGACTCTGTTACCCAGTGATCCAAACAAGCATGGGGATCTGGAGGACTTACAGCACTGCTAGCCGGGCAGGCCTCATCTCCATTTAGGAGTCACAATTTTCCTATTAGAGAGCCTTCAGGCCCCTGAATGAAGAAATATCATCTAGCACTGTGGGAAGAGAGCAGTCTACTATGTAGAGAAATATGTTAACAGAAAATACTGCTTTCAAAAGAAACATTACGGGGGTTTTTTTTCAAGAGAGAAGGAACCATGAAAATTTTTCAGGGATGGGAAAAAAAACCTCATCTTCATTTCATAATATTTCAAAATAACTCCCAGGAGTAAAGGAAAATGTCAATAAAAATTAGAAATGTTGAAAATGGAAAGATGTGGGGAAGGCTGCAAGAGACTCTCAGGTACTGGCATGAAGGAAGGAGAGGTCGCCATGCAGCCTTGCAATAGACGCTGCAATTACTTGTTGGAAAATGAGGGGGCTCATTGAATTTGTAAGGTGTTTCATTGAGAGTTCTCCAGTTTGGAGAAGCACTGAACTTCCCCTGAACCCCTGCCCCGAGGTGAAACCATCTCCCTCCCACCCACAAAGCACAGGCTCCCGAGAAACACTGTCTCCTTCTCCCTCTCTCCTCTCCATCCTTCTTAATATCACTGTTCTCAAGTTGCCTGATGTGCCGTTTATGACAGAAATAACCTGCCTTGGCACTGACACTTGAATTTCACTTAAGGTTCATCGCATTATTAATGACAAGATCAATATTACCGAAGCCGCAATAAGAGCTCTTACCATTCATCCTCCTCCCGCCCCTCCCTTTCCCAGGCACCACGTTTTTTATACTCCATCTCTTTTCAAGGGTATTTGCCTCAGCACTGGAAGGAGAATCGCCCACTGCTGGGGCCGGTTCATTCAATCCCTGACAGCTGCCCTGACATATTTCTCCCGAGCCTTGAAACCTGAGTGATAAGGCTCAGGAGTGGAATAACCCACAGACTCCGTCTAATCACAGCAACTGCCGTGGCCTTGCTGAACTCTCCCGCTACAATTAGGTAATCACGCTGGCAGACAAGCCTGATTCATATTGTTTTACCATCAGTAAAGTGATATCTATCACCCTGATGACAGACCTGTTATTGCCGCAAACCACTTCAGCCTACCCAGTTAAAAACCCCTTGTAAAAGCAAAAAAGGGACTTGGACATATTTTATGGCAAATTAACTTTTAACATATTCTTTCCCTCCTTATATTAAGATCACATTCGCAGCTGACACTTGCAATAATATCTGTGCTCCTCACCAGCCACGAGGGTGGTACTGGGCGAAGGCTGGCAGCACCCCCCGAGGCATTGGAAGGGATTTAGGATAATCCGAATTGCCCTCGCTTGGTGCTCATCTCTCTTCACTGACTCTGGAGGAAGCCTGGCTAGGTGAGATTAGCTACGTGGGATGAACCCTACCCCAAGGACAAGTCTCTGCCCCAAGGAAGTCAAAGGCACCCAAACTCAGACTGATGTTCTCTCTGGCCCGTTGATACTGGACTCCTCTGGCTCTGCTCCTACTGGACCTGCTATGCAAGTCAATGAAGACAACAAGGAAACTTCATCAATTCAAACAAGCTTTGGATCGGCTACAAAGCACCCTGGAAATAAAGCCACGTTCACCCAGTTCTGCCCAGTGCTGCCTCTCAGCCAGCCCAGGGGAGGACGAGGGATTCATCATGACCTCCAGCCTGCAGTAAATTCTCATCTGCTGCCCATCCAACAGGTCCTGAAGTCCCATCCACTAATTTTGGTTTAGTTGCTATTCTGCAAATGTGGTCTAGTCCTGCAGACATTCGGTCAACTGCCCGGTTTAAAGCACACAGAGTGTTTCAGTGGACTCCACAGACCTCAGTGCTGAGCCTTGACCAGGACTCCTCTTACTTGAAGACAAACAAGGCTCCACTTTGACACTGCATTTCAGTAATTTTTCCCTGAAGGAAATGTCTCACAAATGCAGGGCAATGGGAAACTCCATCTTTATCATCCAGGGCCATGCATATTTTTATTAAATTTTCTTTCAGCTCTGATCTTTTCTAGTAATCCATTTCTTCTAGACCTGTACCTTAACAAAGCCAAAATCTGCTGTAATAAAATGCAGCCAAGTCATTCCAGAAAAATACCTTCACTGCAGAACATGAACTATAGAGGCTGCATATGTGCACTGATTGATCCCCAAACTGGCATTTCAATTTATTTCCCACTGGAGGACTCATTCATTACAGACAAATAAGACTATTAAATGCATGATAAAGCACATGCATCAATAGATGAGGCTGGTGGTTACTTTACTGTACCTATATAAACAATAGCTGGTAAATAAATCTGTGATCACATAGGACCTTTTAAAATGCATAAGGAAGCAGTAATTATTAAGCAGCAGATTTAAAAAAAAAAAAAAATCGCTTGCCAGCACTAACACCAGACACACACACATACATTTTGCTGTTGCATCCATGACTGCAGGGCAAAGCTGGGTCAGATGCACAGATTGCAAGCAAACTGCCTACAGACCTGCTCAGAGTCCCAGTGGCCTCTTTCAGATGCGTGCAGGTATCTGTGTGCTTACGTGTTTATATGGGACTAAGCTCTTATCTCCATCAGCAGGGAAAGACACCCAGAGGAGACCATGCAAGCTGGTTTTATCAAAAATATGAGTATCTATCTATCCTCTTTTTTTTTCTTTAGCTGATTTTCCACCCAACCAGCCTCTGGGGAGAAGCAGAGGACAGCGTGTTTTATAAAGGTGTAGCTTTCTTTTATATATCTTTTTTTTTTCCTGCCTGGATGAAGAAAAAACAACAAAAAGAAAATCTGAGCAGGTCCATGGTAGAGGAAGGATCCCTAAACTGTCGTCTTTCTCACCCGGCCAATGACCCTCTGGTCTCTCTCCTCACCTTCTGCAGATGTTTTCTCTTCACCGAGCTGCCTTGCAGGATCTCCCTCCCAGCCTTTGGCCTCCCAATCCCAATGCTTCCTATTGCTTCACCTTCTTGCTTTGGGAAAGTCACCGAGGCCATTTATGCTGGCCTTCACTCACCATTACATGCCTTCATCCTGGACCCCAGTGTGCAATCTTTTCTGCCTTGCCATGAGTCTCCTGGCAGGAGGTTTTACCCTTTGTCTTCACTCACCCAAAGATACCACAACTTGGAATAAAACCAGTAGTTGTGGTTGTGGTTGGGTGCTGGGTGGGGAGAGATGGGGCTGGAGCAGCTGGATGGGAGCACCAAACAGTGCCTTCAGCCCCTGGTGCTAAAGGTTGCCCACTTTCCCATCCATTTGGGTGAGTTAAGGTTTGGCACCAAGGAAGCTTATCCCCCATTGGATGTAAGGCTACTGCTTCCATTTGTTCTTTTGAATCTTCTTTAAAGTTTGAGGAAATTAAACAAAAGCCTAAACACAACCCCAAATTCTGGAGATAGAGAGCTTCCTGAGATCTTCATGGAAGTCATGGAGATTTCAGATTAAACCTCTCCCACCGGAATAGCTAAAAAGTTATTTTCCACATTTGATCACATTTCCTTTTGCTGATCAGATCTAATTTTCACCTTGCTGGACAGTCCAGTTATTAGTGCTCATCACTGGATAACAGTGGAGAACCTGGGACAACCTGTCATCCCCGAGGTGCTCAGCAGTGCAGTGGTCTGCTTCAACAGGGACAGAGGAAAGATGGAGATGGCAAAGAAAGACAAGACAATGAGAAAGGAAAAGGAAAAGGAAAAAAGAGGAAGAAATGGACCTTTATAAAAACCAAGAGATACAAGTCCATAAAGAGTCTGAAATGGGACATAAGAAGCAGCAGTGGCCAGAGTGGACTTTCTTTGATACTGTTGCACAGATCAAACTGGATTGGTCCTTTTTGTGCCCATTTTTGAGGACATTGAACAGTCCCACAACTGCTGCAACAATCCCATAAAAATTTATGGCCAGAACTTTTCTGTCCTTTTTTTTAATTAAAAAAAAGAGCTCAAAAAAAACCCCCAACCCAAAAAACCTCCTCAATTCACTTTTGGCCATGTTCTTAGACCTCCAAGAAACCAATGTCAGGCTAAATAGATGTGACATAACTCGGCAGATTTTCCTGAGCTCTAATTGAATTATAAGCCATTACTTTGTGGCTGTGTGTTCCAAAGCCTGCATATACCCTGCCTGGCAGAGAGGGATTTACCGGTGTAGCAGGGCACAGTGAGCTCATGGCAGGGTCGGTGGGCAGGGTGGGCTATGGATCTTCAGGGGACTGCTCCAGGTTACGGTGGACAAGCGACATCTCAGATGTGCAGGTTGGTGCTGCTGAGCGTCTGAGGACAGACTGCAGAGCCGTAACCAAATGCCCTCACGCGCTGATTCAAGTGAAACAGAGGGGGGAACTAGTGACACACAAATGGCCATTTTGGTCTCCATCCTAAGATAAATCAGTTATCTGTTTTTTCTCACTGTGCAGGCAATGGCAGTTTATGAAGCAGCTGTCTGAAAGGAAATTTACTGGACAATTAAAAGTGCTGACTTTCAAGCAGTGCTCTTGAGGTGGAGTCTAAAATTATTGGGTGTGAAATGCAAATAGATTTAACAGTTTTACTGCTATTTATATGACGCTCACCCATTCCCAGCTATTTTTCCTCCCCTTTTTTTGCTCTGATTTTAAACGGTCCCAACTTCCGCAGGTTTTAACAATCTCAGACACATGCAGTAAAACCTGCAGCACACTCCAAGGCTGAACAAACCCAGATCAGTGGTGTGTGCAGCGAGGGAGGGTGGGTGAAAGTAAATTCTATCCCCAACCCCTAACAAAATATTAATTTAGAAATAAGCCGGTAATTACATTCAGCTTTGGGTCTGCCCCACAATCCTCTGAGGCGGTTCTTATTCAGTAAGCTCTTGGCCAGTGCCCAAAAAACCTCCTACCTGAATAATCATAAATTGACCAAACCAGTTGCTCTCCGGCTCTTGGAAAACCTTCCCCGAGGAGGGATGTGGGAAACCCACGGCATGGTGGTGGGTCAGGCTCCGGAGAACTCTTGTTCCCATGGGCGTTCCCATGGAGCACCCATTTCCCCAGGCGCTCCCCTGAGGTTCAGCATGATCTATCAGACCTAGGATGGATTTTTTACAAGGTTTTATTCCCTGCCTGCTGCATTATATTAATGACCAAAACAGTCCATGGCTTAATTAAAGATTAACTGTTAAGATCAGTAAAGCAAGATTGTCTCGGGTTGGCCAGGCAGGGCCCTGGAAGAAGTATGAAGGGATGAAAAACAGTGGGAGAAGCAAAGTGAAGCAACCCCTCCGGAGCCTCCAGCACTGTGCAGAATTAGGAGTTTCATGCCTTTTGGGTCATCTGACTTCTTAGTTTAATAGAGGGCAGGTATCTATTATTACTGCCTACCTCCTCCTGGATCTCACTTCATAAAAGGTGCCACTGAAATGCTTGCTACAGAGAGGGATTTTCTGTGTTACTTGTAATGGACCTCTTGTATCCATAATATCTGGTGCTGCAAGATTTACCACTGCTGGGGAGAAGTATTTGCTTCTCAGACATTTCAGGCTGTTGTGTGAGCTCCATTGTACCAAAATAACTCTAGTCTCAACCTAGTTCGGAGCCAACTCTGCGCATTCGTTGTTTAGTTTACTGGTTTTGTGCTTGTGACCTTCATTATCTTTTGTGAAGTGGATCAACAACCTCCCCTACCAGACTCTTCCATCCTTATCTTGTCTGTAAAATAGTATTTGTTACTGTTTAAAAATTACCACAGCTGAATTCACAAATCATGCTTGTGGGTGAAGTATCTGTTGTTAGCATTTTCAGATAGGCACATATATCCATACATCCACCCATCCATCTCTCATGCCATCACCGTGACCTCAGTTCTGCACAATTATCTGTAATAAACAGATGTTCCTGCACCAGAGACCGTACAAAACTCACCCATTCACCTCCCTGTCCTATGGAGAACTCTACCCATTTTGTGGGATTTCTTTTTCATCTCTTTCTTCAAATGCAGCCCTAGTGAGAGAAATTTGGCAAACAAGTGTTTAAGCAAAACCATAAATGTGATTTGTTTTGATTTAGTCTCACCAAGGCACTCACTTACCGCCACCCCTCCTCTGCTAGATGTCCCCCAGCTATGGTGAGGACATGAAATACACTTCCAGATATCGCAGATACAACATACCTGAACCAAAAGCAAGACGCAAGAAATACACTATATTTGTCTCTCTGTAATTGCTATATTATGTTACCATGTAACTGTGTCGAGATGCCTGTAGTCAGTTATGTTGCGGAGCCACATATTGTCTCAGGATCAACACCTACTTGCCACTGCTAAGGTGGGCATCAGTAATGCCCTCCCAGTCAGGCACTGGGGTCCAGCAGAGAGCTGAGGGACTGGTACAACCTTCAGTAGGTCTCTCTCCTCCTCCTCCCATCCCCTACACAGTGAATTTGACCCACAACCCTCTGTTTGCAGCTGCAATTGTAGAGATCTATTCAGGTTTTCCTCCATTTCTCCTTCTACAGAAATTAAATCTGATGTGGAGAAAGCGGAGCAGTGCCTTGAATGCGAATGTCTTTCTCTTCACCCTCCCGTTACAGAGCTCGTGTTCCTGTAACTCACCCATCAAGACAAACCCCCCAAGATCCTTCCCTGCAACCCAATAAATAATAATAATAATAACCGTTCTAACCATTCTCCCAACTCATATTTCTGCAAGCTGACACTGATTTATTTTTTTGGCTCTCGCATCTGAAATAACTGAAAATATTCAATGGCATAATGAAAAATCTCACTTTTAATTCTGAAGTGAAGTTTGCCAACCTGGAAGGTCTTTAATAATGATTTTCTGATGAACATACACTCACTGGGTCTCCACTTGGCAGCTACCTTTTGATTAAATCCCTCTATATCTGTATATCATATATGCAAATGTAATTATAATCAGCTGGGGGGTGAACAGTACAAATTCGGGGATTCATTCAAATAGCTTTGACTTAGAAGAAATTGTACTCCTAATACAAATAAAAAGGACAGTTCAGTGAAAACCGTGCCCATGCCAAGGGGATTTTGCTTCTGGTGCAGAGCAGAGTGGGAGTGCTCACATGCACTTTTACCGTACTTTTGTCTGGGGTTTCCCAGATGGAAATGTCTGTGCTTGCACCGTATAGCTTGCAGGCAATGAGTCTGGCTCCTCCAAGAAGCACCACAACCACTACTCCACCTCTGTACGGATAGGCTGTAACCTACGTGCGTTCATGTTACATGGCTATTTTGCACAGGAGCTATCAGCCTTAAAGACGGTGCACTGAAGGTCTGGTGTTCCCAGCCAGAGAGAAGAGGGCATGTCCAGGAAAACCGGGCTGGAGGCAGTGACCTCTCCAGCCATAATTAAGGATTAAATTAAATGCTTCCTGCATGCACTGGAATACCTGGACATACTGGTATCTCCTCCCACGTGTCAGGTACCGTTGGGTGCAGCTCCTGAAACTCGGGGCTCCCCCAGGCCGGTGCAAGCCCTGCAGCTCCCAGCCTGGCTGCTGAGCTCCCAGGGCAGGGGTGGCCACATCTCTGTTTTACAGATGTGCAGCCCCAGGAGCCAAGTGCCTGAATCTCATGCTCCATAGGTAAGACTATATATCTTTCATCAAGCGCTGGCCATGATGCGAAGGACTTTTTAAGGGTGGGTCCAGCTGCATCTGGATTTGGTGAGAATTAGATCAACAGGGACTAAGCAGAGCAGACAGTGTTAAGAGCAATGCTCTTGTTTTCAAGTGCACTCTTAGCCCCCATTGACCCTACGCAAGTAGCAGCTATTTCCCATTATGCAGAAATGTGATAACCCCAAATCTTTTGTGGTACATCCCAAACAGGCCTGCAGTTCCCAGATCCCCAAATAAGTGGGGGGGAACCTGAGGAATGGTTGAAATTACAGGATGTTCAGCATAAATAAATGCCAAGTCTGGAGTTCCTCCTGTACACCGTGGTACCTCTGGATTCATTCCCATGGGCTCTTGTGGTGGTGCAAAGCCAGTGCAAATGAAAAGAGAGCTGGGCTCCTGATAAATACACATATACATAAACATATGTGTATAAATATATCTGTGTATTATTATTTTGCTATGAAACAGTGGTCTTTAATTCTTTCTTTGTGTTCCCTAGCCTCCCATCCAGCAAGTCTAGATTGTAACATATCCCATACTGGCTTCTTGGCAGGGGGGGTGGGAGGTCTTTATCCTTTCCTCTTTTGCATTTCCCAGGAAGAACCATTTGAAAAATAAAATCATGTTTGGACTGCATGCGATTTTCTATTAACCAGAACAAATTAATACAAACTTCAGGTCATGGTCCTGAAGTGAAGAAAGTAAAAGAAAGGAAGGACAGAGCAGAGCTAAAGGGTTGCCCAGGGCATGTGATTTCATAGCTGCTGAAATGTCAAAAATATGAGTCTGTGCCATGGGGTGGGGACAGACACACTTTAGGATGGGCTTGTCGACTCAGAAGGGATTTCTAGCTGGGGTTTCATGGTGAATGGAAGATATGGCTGGGCCAATGGAGAGGAAATATTTTAGCCAAGAAAAAACAAATGGAGTTTTGGGGAAGAAATTAGGGGCACGGGGTCAGGAGAGAAAGGAAATCGTGCATAAGGTTGTGTTTGATCTTTCTGGATCAGCATTTAATAGGAAGAAGTCCAGGCACTACCTGCTTTCCCATCTGAGGTACCAGCTAGCCATACTTCAGCAGAGAAAACACACAGAAAAACAGGCATCTCTGACCTATTTGTTTCGTAAATTGAGATTAAGTTCAAGCGAGAGCTTGAAGTCTGACCACCACGTCTGGAATGAAACAGCTGGCAACCAAGTGGGAGTGGAAGGGGGAGCAGGATGGGTAAAACCTCTTCCATAACGCTATTTCATTTCAACAATGTCTAAAGATTTTGTTTCAAATGTCTTGTTGATTCATTTAATTTTGACTTTTATATTAAAACACTAATTGCGTTATATATAAATGTTGACATTCTACTAAAATATTAATACATTAATATTATGGTATAATATAACAGTCAATACAAAATGAATGGAAATGACAGTGCACATACCAGATGTGTGAGCCCTATCAAAAATGAAACTTCTCATGGCCCCAAACATTTTCAGAATTTCTTTCTGCCTTCTATTTCATCTGTTCCTCCCATATTGGATCAGCCCAAACTGTCTCAGAGAGAGCTGCAACGAAGAAAAAGCTTGTAGGTTGGCTTCTAGCAATTGCACGGCCAGTATGGACTCCCACATGTCCTCCCATATGCCAGGGTAGAATGTCTTCTGTCTTCTTTGGACAGAAGACCGGTCCCCTCAGTCTTATTTTAAATGTGTGGCCCTTTTTCACATCCTTTTTCTCTCATTCTCAGCTCCAGGTTCATGGGGTCCCTTCCTCCACGCTCCCTCCAGCCCATGACGCCCCACACAGCACTTTTAGTGTAAAGGTCCACATTCATTCCTCTGCTGATGACACCA
>NW_008824010.1:424067-445297 GCF_000699105.1 Pygoscelis adeliae
GGGTACTGGTATGAGAAACAGAAAAGTTTTAAACCAAAACAAAATTCAATGAATCTGCAAAATTTTGATTTTTGACTGAACTCCTTCTGGCAACAGTTACTGCTTTTGCACATGATTTATGACAGAACTTTGCTGTAGTTAAGTACCCACTAACACTCATTTTTGTGAGCATCTAGAGCTAGTTTGAAAGAGGGTCCCCTCCATCAAATGGAAAATATGGTCACATTTTTCCTTAATTTTTAAACAGAACTAAAAAGAAAAAAAAGAATATGTTTGGGCCTCTTGGTTTTTGGAAAACAAAACCTTTTTTTTTTCAGTCAAACCATTAAAATCTGTTGCCAAAACCCCAAAGCTTTTGGATTTTTGTCCAAAAAAATAATACAATTGGGTTTTGAGGTATTCCTTTGGCAAGAAGGCAACAGTTTGAGGCAAGCAGATGCTTTCTGTAGGAAAATGTCATCTTGTCAAAAGCAAAATCTTCCTTCTTAAAGGACGTTTATGCCAGAAAGTATTCGATCAGCTCTGTTAGCATCCCTTATCTCCTTCCAGGGATAGCAACATGGTGACTGCTTTTTAACAAGATGAGCCTTCCAAGAATAGTTACTGAGGAATCATGAATTTCTGATCATATCAGGGCTTGGTACATAGGATTATGAAAGGAGCCGTTCTTATATTCCAAACCATAGGATCCACCTATAGGATGGTGTGCAATTGCTGTTAATAAAGTGACTCCATACTTAAACGCAATTCCTCTGTTGTATAAATATATATTTCCTCGGCGGGACATTGTGGTTACTTTAAGAAGCTGGAAGACATCAGAGCATCACGTTCCAAGCTTGGCATTGAACAAGAAGCCACCAGTATTAAATCAAAGTGCTTCTTTCTGGCAGGCGAAGCAAGTGTAATGAAAATTCCAGCCTTGATCCTCTGCCAGTGGTAGGCAGCAAATTGAGTGCATGCCTACCACTCCCAAACTGAAGTCCCTCAGTCTTGCCCAGGATGCCAGCCACCAGAAGTACAAAAGATGAAAACAGTCTGCCAGACACAGCAAACCAAAGCGCTCTCTTCATTAAGAGGAGCTTATTACTTTCTTCCAGCTCCACCCATGAGCAAATCCATCCTGCTCGATCTTGTTGGGACTAATGAAGGGAGGTTGACTGCTCATGGTGAACTTGATATTCCAGGAAAGCTTTTGAGATGTCTCCTCTAGCCACCAGGACCTGCTCCGATACCCCCCAAAAGATGCACATTCTTTCCAATCGCAAGGTACAAGATCTCTGCAGTTATAAAGGCAATATGCAGTGAGGCTGGATGGAGAACCAAGGAGAAATGTCACCAGGAGCCGAGGAGGCCGAGTTTGGAGAGAAGGCAGGTTCACCAGGCTGACTTGCTTTCTCTCAGTCTCAAAGATCTGAGTAATATCAATTATTAAGAGGAAGTGAAGCTGCCTTTCTTCAAAGCAAAAATATCTTAATGGTGGTATGTGGCATACACACTGCAGCTGGTGCTGTGGGGCCGTGTCAGACTGTCTGCTGCGCCAACCTGGGCAGCTCCCCCTCCACTGATGATAGAGGGAGCCATGGTCCAACCACTCCAGACAGTAAGGAGCCTCAAATGTGCACTCAACCCCCCAAAACAGAGGCATCGCAGCAGTCACAAAAATTAAGTGGGGAATTTGTGTTTGAGGGCAATATTCAGATCACCTGCCTTTTGATGCTGGCACGCTGAGATTTCCCGTCTCACTGACAAGTCCCCTCCACCCCAGGCCTCCTTTTATCCTCTGTCTACATGAAAAACACATCCACACACACCTACATTGAACAGTGGTTGTCCCACCACCCGCTCCCACGTTGGTCACCTGAGCCCTGAGCCTGGCCCAAGCCAGCTGATGGGAGAGCGGCAAAGAAAAAATCTTTAGTTAGCTGGAGAAAATCATACTTTACCTTCATACGCCTTGTGCCTCCAGAGCAATTCCGCCAAGGCTACAGAATTGCTCCAAATTAATAGAAATGAGGCTAAAAAGCAAGCTTTTCCTGCTGGCCTGATGTAGCTGCAGTTAAAAGCTTGGGAATATTGCTACAGTACTGGCTTCAGGGGGGGCAAGGGGAGGGTTTTCGAAATGGCTCAGCCCTGTTTTCGTAGGGACTGCAGTGAGAACAAGGTTAGATCAACACTGAGTGCTTCCGAAGGTGCCATCCTGCACTGAACAAGAAAGCGAGGCTTTGAAAATACTGAACAAAAAAAGGGGCCTTTGAGATTTTTATTTGAAAGTTGTAAGAACTGCGTATCCCGATTAGTGAACGCCCCTTTAGAAAATACCAGCAGCTGTCTTTATCTATACATTTACTTCAAGAAACATGGCCATTTAATAATTAATGTCTATAAGTGCCTAGCTATGAAAATGCAAAATGAAATATTAAATAGAGTTGGTACCAAATGGAGGACTTCCAAAAGGGAACGAATGAGAGCCATGTCATTCACTATTCCCAGGGAACAGCCCCAAGGATCTAGAGCAGAATGAATCAGGTGGATGAATATGAAATGCTTGGTAGCAGAAGAGAAGGTGGGTCACCGATATTATTGTCAGAAGCCCTGGCCCCTTGCAAAGTGGGACATACAGGAGACAAGTCACTCCCAGCAGCGGCTGCCTTGCTCCCTGTGCCGAATTTAGCCCGAATTTTGACCAGGCATATGCAGAGCACCTTCTGGGCCACAAATTGGTGAGGTCTGTGGCTGAATATGAATAATGAAGAGTGCAGCTCATGGAGATAACGACACTGGCTGAGATGCATGTTTAACCTCCCTCCCCATCCTTTTGTAAGCTCCTGGTCCCCTTCTGATAAAGAGGATGTTTTGGAGTGACCTGAGAGTAATCAGCCTTGAGTCAGAGCAAGCAATTTCTATTATCACTGCTGGCAAGAGCCAAGGTTATTAATTGTCTCAAGACTAAGAAAACCAGGGTAGGATGTTGATACAGATATCAGGAGTATTTAGTGTAATAAACAGCTTGGAATTAAAGTTAAACCTCATGCTCTGGAGCTCAAACAAATTGCTATTAGAAACCAAGCTGAAATTACTGTGGGTTACAGATAACCACGTTCTTGCTTTCACTAGGAGTTTTACATCTTTGTCTGGCAGAAGCAGCAGTTTTGGGAAGACTAATTTTTTCAGGTTTTCCTGGACATTTCTCCTCAGAGATTTGGGGAGGGTTACCTGTGTTTCTGGTTTTCCAGGATTCCTGATTGGAGCAGATGTGTAGCGTTTCCAGCCAGGCTAATGACTAGCAAGGCATGTGCGAACCCAACAAACAGTATGTTTGTGGTAGATCCAACACTTCTGGGAAGTGCTGGCCTTACCACAAGTGTATCACAGCAGTGCCGGCGGCACATCAGCCTCTAGAAAGGCTGGACAGGAGCCCCACGGCTCACATCTGCCTAGGAAACCCTTAACAAATGTGGAGCAGCGCTTGGGTACTGGCAGTGAGACGTAAGATGTTGGGTTTGACAGCTCTGGTCCCATGCCTAAACTCTTCTCTGCAGCCTCACAAAGCGCTGCTTCATGGTACACAAGTAGAGCAGCGTGCCTGCCCCACCATATGGATTTTGGTTTCCACCTATACATAGCCACCTCCACGGTGAGACTGTCCTGCTGTCCTCTGCCTCCAAGAATAGGCATTGCCAGCAAATAACCCCAGCAGATAGGTGCTACAGTTCTATGTGCAGAGGGATAGGAGCAAACGCAGACATACAGAGCATGAGGAGAAACCTGCAAAACGGAAAGATGTGGCTCTTACGTGGAATGCAGCCATTTCCAGCAGGCAGCAGGAGCTGATCAAAACATGAGATTTTTCAGGGAAAAGTAAAGACATTGCACTGATCACGAGCAGGAGGAGGAATCAGCTCTGGGCCCAGGGCAGCTCTTCCTCACTTGGGTTTTATAGTCCAATCCCACATATCAAAAAGTGCTTCCTTGAAAGTAAGAACAGATTCTGGAATCCCATTTCATAACATGGGGCCAAATTTTCAGCTGGCTGAAGTCCCCGTAAGCCCAACCCAGCAAACCTACAACCAGCTCAGATATGTCCTGTTCAGCCTGAAAATGAGAACCTCCTCCATATGTTTGCCCTCCAACTCCTCACAACGAAGGAAAGCATGAATACTCTGAATCATCCCCAGCCAACTGTATATTCGTTATTTTCTGTATTTATTTCCAACTCCAGGATTAAGAAAATGACTCCAGTACTATGACATCCATACAATTAAATGTATCATTTTCCCATCAACTGCCTGGCTGTGCCAAGCTGGGCAGCTCGGATCCCGTCGCCATATGGAATGCATCTCTGCCTGCACAAGACTCGAACGTGACAATTAGAAACGGGATGGGTTTCCCCCCCACTCCCATAAGCAACAAAGCACTCTGGAAGCACTTAGTGGGACTTCATTGTATTAGCAGAGCAAAGGGTATTTATCAGCCCTTTCAACTGGGACTGAACCGTGAGCTTTAACTAATAGCCTTCATGGGAGGTGATGTGGAGGGACCCATGTGGAGGCTGTTGCCCGAGTCTTCCTGTCCTAAGCAGGACCAATGGCCCTGTGAGCTCCAGAGTAGCTCCTAGAACCCTGCTTAGGGATCTCCCCCACCCTCAATATCTCCCCTCCAGCCACATCCTGGCAGAAAATGTTACACAGAAAGATCCAAAATTTGAGAAATTATGTAGTAGTCAGTCCCCACAGCCATTTGTCTGGGGCTTTCCTAGACACCTATCAGAGATGAGGTGAATCCTGATTCTTTTAAAGCCACATGAGACCTCCACTTCAAAGCTATTTAATATACAAATCCCCAAAATCCTTTTGAAGGCACCAGCCTTTGCTCCCTATCCCCTTTGCTAAAACAGAAGGTGTTCTCCAGTAAAACAGCACCATGAAAGTTTAGCTGCAAAGCAAGTGCTTGGCACCATGCAAAGAGGAAAAAGAGACTATTACTTTCCCAGAGTTACTGCAGATCCTGCTCATCTCACGCACATCTTCCAGCAGATGATCTCTGGAGAAAAGGGGACTCCGCTCTGCAGGGCAGACTGCACTGCCAAGGCTGAGCAACGGCAGTTGCTTTCACAGACATGGACATGACAAGGGAATTAACCTGAGCTACTCTTCACTTTCTGAACCAGATCTGACCTTCTCTTTTGCAACCTCCTGAGATGACCTTGATCTTATTCATGTTCCCACTGCTCCTGAGGTAGGGTTACACCCTTGGTTCTGGCCTCTGTTTTAAGTCTCCCATGAATAACAGCGTCAGATCTTCACACAGCTATCTCAGGAATGTGGCCAGGCTGATCTCCATGCTTACTCAAGGTGACATTGATTCATTCTCCCTCTCACTGGCCAGATTACATTATGAAAATGTGCTTCATAACATCCTTGCTCATCCACCACCACCACCCGGCTCCCATCCCTGACCTCCACCTTTGTCAGCCCCTCCACTCTGGGATTTAGGGTTTTCTCATCAACAGAACAAGCAACCAGAGGCACTTGTGAAGCATCAGAAGTCAGGTTTTGAACTGAGGCCCTATCCCTACACTCCGATCATTTCATGCTTACACACCAATGCAGAAACCAAGCATACCTCCAGGGAAGGCAAAAGAGCTTTGGATGGGAGGACCATCCCCAGATCCAGAGCCCAAGATCCACCCAAAGGGAGGAATTGCATCTTAAGTGATTCACAAGAAATTGCTTTCATATCTAAACCCCTCATATGGGACTGAAGCCTACTGCCTGCTCATGGCCTGGACCCACACCACCTCATGAGTATCCGTGCTCAAGGCAACGCTGAAAAAGAGACATCTCTTCTTAACTACAGAGGTGATCTATTTATAATGTGACTGAAAGGTGTTTAGGCAAAGGACTAGGATTTGTGAAACACATCCAGGCTTTTTTCCAGGCTTCTGGGGAGAGCTTAAATAAAAGATTCAGCTTTGGAAAAAGAAAAAAAGCAAGGAAAAAAAAGACAGATAGACATCTGGAGTGCTGAACAAGGCCCTCTCGTCAGGCTGACCTAGTTACAATGTTTGGGGAGAGCATTGCAATCCTGCTCAACAGGAGGAACAAGCAGCCAAGGGCTGAATTCAGCCTCGGAGTAAACAAACACAGCTCTCACCACGTGAGCTCTGCACGTTTCCACCAGGTCTCCATCTGATCACGATCATCAAGAGCTGCAAACACCCCGTCCAGCTTGGAAGTGGCAGCCCGGAGCAAGCGCTCCTGCCCACACGATACCAGAAAAGCCCAAATACAGCATCCCCACAGCTGATTTTTGTGCCCATGGCTGAAGGAGGGCAGCTCTCCCCAGCTCAGCCCTGTGGCTCCTTGTGTGGTTCCTGTGCACAAACAATAGGGAGGACAAACAAACAGACAGTGCCTCTGCCAAGGGAAACAGCAGCCGCAGCAGCCGTACCTCCTCCCTGCTCCATGTGTGGCCCCGGAGACGCGAGTCTTGTGGCAGTGACATGCCACACCACAGCCCGTGCTCAAGTCAAAGATGCCCTGGCAGACCCATGCCCTGCTCCATCCTGCGTGCCCAGCTTTTGCTGTGGGTGTTCCTCACTGCAGGGCAAAGGAGGTTTTGCATGAAACTCACAGCAACACACGGGTGGAAGGGAGGGAGAGACCGGCCACACGAAGCTCCTGCCATTGCACGATCGCTTGCTGGGGGCAAGGGCTGCCAGGCTCTGCAAACCCAGGAGTGTGTTGCTTTGACTCTTCGGTGCAGTAAGGTTCATGCCTGGAGATATTTCTTGGTTTTTTTTGCCCAGGCACTGAATGGAGGAAGCAGAGCTGTTAAAGCCTGTGTCTGTGGATGTGGGGGCATGAATCTGAGTTCTGAGCTCATGCCAAAGGCCACCTTCTTATAACTTGGGTAGGGGAATCTAAGGTAGAAGGACACAAACACTACCTTCATTATATGGCACTGGTCAGGGAAATCAACCATCTTCAACCTGGCTCAGAGAAGAAATTCTAGCTCTCAACAAAACTTCTTTTAGCATGGAGCAGGGAAAACACCAGAAAACGTTGGAAATTAACTGAAACTATAGTTCACTGCCCGTATTCTCCCAAACGCTGACCATGCTGACCCAAATGCTAGTCCATCTTCAAGTGAAATAACTGCTGAAATGCTGGCACGTTTCCTGCAAATCAAACCTATTTTTCAAGTTTAAAAAGATAGGAACTAAAACTGGTGACCACAGGACTTTCTTTGCGGGTTGAAGTCCATCCACAAGCTGCCCTGGGAGAGCTGGGGCAAAGTTTAGGTTTGACTAGACATTGCCAAATGAAACTGCTGGGTTTTTTTTATACTCAATTTTATATCTTTCAACTTGCTACTAATAACCTTTTACGAAAACCAATTTAATTTAAAATGATGCTATTTACAGTAAAAGTTGTCAGCCTGAGTGTTTCCTGAGATCTGGCTTTTGTTCGCTTAAGATCACACCTTACTTCTAAAAGGCAATGTTTTGTAAAGCAATTCGCTCGAGTTATTTTGGCACGAAACCTTCCAGTTGTGAACAGGAGGATAACACAGGCAACACAGAGGCAAGATAAACAAAAAGGCTGTTTTGGAAACAAGTGGATTTAAATCAGTGTTTTCGCCATCACGCTGGTTCAGAGATGAGTTGTGCAGTTCTTGCCCAATGCAGAACAAACCAGGGAAAATTATCTCTGATAAAAAAGGGTCAGAGGCATGAATTTCTGAACTGAAAAAATAAAGTCAAAGAGAAGAAGTCAGGGTGAAGCTGCTGGACTTCCAGGAAGGGGTCAAAGAGGAGAAAGCTAGTTAGTCACAGACAAAAGCCCCAACATCTCTATCAGCAAGGCCTTGGAGAGATGCCGTGTACTGTAAACGCCACCTCCCAGGTCAGTGTCCTTCAATTCATGACCAGGACAATTTGTACTGTTAATTTTGCTGCAAGGGATGTGCACTCTGGACTGACAAGAAACCCAGTGTTTGCTGTAACAGCCTCCCTTTACCGATAAGAGCTGCCCTTTGGACAGTCCCGTCAGTTTCCTAAACAACCAGACCTCCTGTTAGTCCTCAGCGGCACCCTAATAAGCAATTTATTTCCTATTAGGTCTTAAGACAGTTCACAATATGCCAGCAGACTGCAGCACATTGTGCCAGACCAAAGCCCCATTTCTATTAACATCTTCACCCCCTCCTCCCTCCCCAAAACCTGCTCAATTTTTCTTCATTATAAGCACAGAAAAGTAAAGGCTGAGGAGCAAAGGCAGGACTTCTCTTCAGATCTGAACACTGAAATATCTCACAGTCTTTCAGGGATCTTGGCACTCTCCAAACCTCATCTAGATCTGGTGCTATCTCGGGCTCGCTCTGCAGTGGGTCCCCAGAATATTGCAATTTTAAGCAAAGAAAGAAAAAAAAAAAAAATCCAAAAGCCCAGTTCCTCATTGCCCCGAAACAAAAACAGATTCTTTGTCTGTTAACAAAACCTCATCACTGTAGATGAAAAATGTAAGTTTGGAAAGAAAATGTGTGGCCTGCTGATAAGACGATTTGGGGGTTTTGTTATTAAACCAAAGCAACAAGGCCGGATTGAAACATTCCCACCTTCTCTGCATTTTCCTTTGCTGCTCAACTTAAGATTGCATCCACACAGTTTGGACCTCTCAGTTTGAAAAGCCACAGACAGCTTGTGAAATGTAGCTTAGAGCTGTGCCCAAGCCCCTCTTCCCCCATTATCCCTGTCCCATATTTATGGGGCTATGGAGACCCAGGGGTACCCTACAGAACTTAAGTATTCCTAGGCTGTGCTGCCTCGAGAGAGGCCTTGTGCTGGGCGAGCTCGTGCGTCTGTCACCCACATCATGCTCCGGCAGCACCCAGCTGCAGTCTCCCTTCTCCCTCCTGCAACCCCAGCACTGGACCCAGGCAACCGCTCACTCTGCCAACCACCCGATGTCCATGGTTGTGGGCTGGGCAGAGCCCATTTGGCCATTTGCTTCCAAGAGGACCACTGAAGACAACCCCCCCCACTGCAGGATAGAGCCTATGCTGGGGGCTGTGATTGACTTTGGTCTGCACCCACCATGGGGTCTAAGGCACGGGTGCTCACATCCATCACGAGCTCAAGCACATGAAGACAAGAACAAGACAAGGGGGTGGCAGGTATCTAACATGTCCAAGACTTTCTGCTGACGTCCAACCCCTTTCTTCTACTGCCTGTGAGCGTGGTGTCCACCACCCAAACCCACCTGGGAACCCATGGCAGCCCCAGGGTGCTGAGAGAAAATGCCACCCACGACGCAGCTGTGCCAGGGGTAAAGCCATGTTTTATTTTGAGGGTCACTGAGAAAAGAAGGTCCTTTTTTGTTGGTGATGAACAGGCAGTTTGTCCTTGCTCAGCACAGAATGTGCCTCCTGCTGCCCCGTGTCACGTGTGCGAGCAGAGGTGGCACAGTCTGCCCGAAGCCTGATAAAGGCACACTGTGCAGTCCAAACAAAGATAACTCCGGGGGCATTGGGTCAGAAAAAGCTGTTTTTTTCTCTTCAGGGTGAGCCCCGGGCAAAGAAGAGCCAAACTCATTTCAGGCCAAGTGGGAACTTGTAAAAGGAGCCTTTCTCCATGCCCACTGGAATGCTAAAAGCTTATAGCAACTTTCCCCAAAACAAAAAGCAGCAATGAGTGAAAGCGCATAGAATTGACTGTTCCAGGCGGCAGAGCACCCACTGGTAGGAAGTGAATCAGCGTTGATCAAAGGGAAAGGGTAAGCCTTGAATGATGCAAAAGCCGGTCCCGCTGTTCCTCCCCAGCAGCCAGAACAGGTTGCACCAGGAGTCAGGTGGGAACTTTCTCCTCGAGTTGTTTTTTTCTGATAGAAAATAACGTTTCTACAAAGCTAAACTATGTCGTGGGAAATGCTCTTTTTTTTTTTTCCCAACGAAATTGAATTTTTCATCCAGTAAATCAAAATGGAACATTTCCTTTTGGACTAGTTTAAGCCAAAAAGGAATGTTTCATTTTGTTGGAATTACCTGAAATGTTCTATTTTAAAATGGGGCTCTCAAAAAATCCAGCTCCGTTTCCCTGTTAGCATATTACCTAATGGAAAGTTCCTTCTCCCACATGCTCCTCTTTTCCACCTAGGACTGATCTCCCTGAAAAACTACTTCTCCCATCAAATCCCCCTCCCACCAGCACCAGTACCATGCACTTGGGGAGCCGTTTCACCCCACCAGACCCCCGTACAGCAGATTTCTGAACAATCATCTCCGCAACTCAGCACAGCAAAGCAGAAAATGTGACCCACGCTTACAGTATCTTCCATCCCCCAAAGCTATCTTTTCAGCTATATCTAATGTTCCTTTAAAAAGTCTTTCAGCTCCATTAATAATCTAAACAGATACCGGGGGTCTAATTAGCAGGCTAATTGGAGAGCGCAGTTAGGCATGTACTCAGGCAAGAATCGCAGCGAATATTTTGTCAGCGGGAACAAGCAAAGAAGAAATGCTCGTTTGCACCAAAGGCCTTGTTTTATCGCTGATTTATGGGCAAGGTCTCAGCCACACAAATAGAGCCTTGGCGTAAAGCAGCATTTGACCATAACGAGAAATATCCAGGCTGAGGAACACCTAACCCCTTGGCTTTACCAACAAGGATTTTACACATGCATGCATTAATTTCACATCCCACACGCTATTTAAAACAACTTTCCAAACAGCTTTCCAATCGGTATGACATTGGGGGGGGGGGGTAATTTTATAAGAGTTTCCAGAAGTTTCAATTATGTCACGTATGTGTCACACAAATGTATAGCGCAGGAAATAGCTGAATTTCAACACCTAAAATTAAAAATTTTCCAGGGTAGCATTCCCCTTAGCAGCCTGAAGGAAAACATCCTCTTGTTTCACTCCTAGAGGTTAGCATTAGGTGAGAAATCCTACCAGAGACTGCAAGGTCCTTACAGCGTAGATCTCCTATGATGTTAAGGGCTCTCTTTACCACTATAAATCCTTGCCCGCTCACACATGCACCCCATCTCTGCGAGTAAATAATTCTAATTAAACACCAGCTTCTCTGCCTGGGAGTTTGATGTTATTACTATTCTGTAAATGTGGTTGGGGCTTTACTAATACCTAAGTGAGCTCAAAAATCGGAATTTCCGTTTCACTGCCTGTTTTGGTCAGTTCAGCCTCAAATTGCACCCGTACAGGTAATGATGCCTCCTGCTTCATGTCCTCTTCGAGCCAGGTGTCCTGCCCAGGCCATGCCCCAGCCGCTCTCACAGCAGCAAAGCCAAGGCACGTCCTCAGGGACATATTTCAGGTCAGAGGGCGGCTCAGGCAGTAAACATGAATTACTCTTGAACTGAAATTTTTCCATTCCATTTGAGAAATGAAATGTTTCACTAAACCCTGAGTGAAAGACGCTGGTATGTTTTTCCTGATGGGAATTTTTTTTTAATCAAAGTTCTGATTTTGTGGGAAGCATGTTTTTTCTACTGAAACCCCTTCAGCAGCAAAATCCTTGGCAAGCTTCACTGCTGGCTATTATATCAAGGCCACGTTCGACTGATTTTAAAAGATGCCACAGCCTTGGGAGCGCCACATGGCATTCACAGCACCACGCGTGCTCCAGCGTTGTGGAACAGCTGACAAGCGCATGTGAGCCTGGTGCGAAAATCCATCGCTTTATTAAATGTAAGTGCTCTGCCAGACCATGTTCGCTCCTGCTCAGAGATATGTATGACTGGCAGTGGACATGCTCGGGGGCTTAAAGGATAATAGACATAAGTAGCACAACACGTCTTCATTGCGCAGTCGAGCATATGCCAGCAAATATATATATATATATAATTTACAAAAAAAAAAAGGCATGTTTTTTGCACGAAAAGAGTCTCCGTGTTGCAGACAGTCCAGGTGGTCGTAGGTTCGCATCTCCCCTGGATCATTTTTGGCTTTGGAGCTGGGCAGTGTCAGCCTTCACTGAGATGCAGAAACACCTACATGTTTTGACAGCCCCTTCTGCTGCTCATCTGAATTTCATATCGTGGCCTTCAGGCTGTGCCAGTGCACACTTCCAGGTAAGATTTCTGCTGATTCCTCTCATTTACAAATACAGCAAAGATGGCCGTGCGCAGAGCATTTTAACTCGTCTGCCTCTAGCCCCTGGGTTCGGGAAGCTGCGAACTGCCCAGCCGTAAATACTGTTATGTCTTGTGACATTTTCCATCCCTTTCTAAAAAAATCTTATCTTTTTTTTTCCAGAAGTCATTCCTCACTGCCCTAGGAGACATTTCCCTCTCCCACATTAGTACATGGGGCAAGTTTTCTTTTGCAAAGCAGGAGTCCTTTCCAGCACATCCCAGCTTTGCAAGAAAGCCCTGCATTTTGCCCAAGCCCTTGGGGGGATGACAGTCCTTCGGTGGCTTCAGTCCCTCTGCTCACACAACCCATTTGTTCCTTAGTGCCTGGTGGTGCCGCACATTTTCAGTGCCTGTTCTGGATGGTATTAACTGGGCAGGACATCATGAAAAGAGACAGATGCTTTGGTTTAAAAGAAAAGGAAAAAAGAAAAATCAGTGCCTAAACAAAGGATTTGGCTTTGCCCTGTAACGTTCCCAGGCTGTGCAGGGGGGACCACCCCGGGCTTCTGGGCCAAAGGATCAAACAGACCAAGAAGGAATATAGCCTAGGAACCTAATACCTGCTAAATTCTCTATAAAAGATAACAAGTTGGAGCATTCCTCCCAGCTGCAAAGCTCGGCTCCTTTATCTTTGAGTGCATCGACTCCTCTGCTCAGTCCTGCAGTCACTTCACATGCAATTTAGCCATGCCTTTCCTTCCGACGCAGAGCCCCAAGAGCAATTAAAGACTAACCAGGGTTGACAGATGTTAGTAACATGCAACCCAGCCATGGAAACAGCAACGCGGGCAGATGCAGAGGTGCAGAGGAGAGAGCTCTGCATCTGCAGACTTCAGAGAGCCGATGAGCTGAAGAAGGGGCCGGAGCAGGGCTCTGCTTCAAGGCTGTATCTGTGCACTGATGGAAACTCAGACCTGCTGATCCTTGTCTGAGGAGAGCTAGCCCCTAACTCCCCAGACGGGGAAACCCACCCACGTGGGGGACCAGCTCAGCCCACCCTTGAGCTCCGGCCCTGCGAGCAGGGGGGACTCAGCTGAAAAAGTCACTTGGCTCTGTCCCAGCCATGGAGGTGTGGCGGCTGTTCCCGTGGGCAGCACAGGCACGGCCAGTTCATTAACTCACCCAGACGCACTGCTGCCGCAGCTCACCATCCATGCCAGGCACTGACCTTTCCACCAAAGCAAAGGCAGCAAAGTCAAAGGCTTTGTCTTATATCAGAGAGTAGGTTTTATTTGAAAATGCCCAATCCCTGTAGCTAATGAACAGTCTCTGAATTCCTTTTTGCATCATTCTGAGTTTGAGATTAATCTGACTGCAAAGTTTATACTACAGCTTCCAGCAAGAGCAAGCTTGATTGGTGTAACCATTACTTTTCCTTTCCTACCCCTGAGGTTTTCACATGCCAGGAGTTAGGTTTGAAGCAAATCCCCAGTGCAAAGAAGACCCCGAGTTTCTCCTGCAACTGACTCTATGTTG
Organism: Pygoscelis adeliae; assembly: GCF_000699105.1. Taxonomy (NCBI): domain Eukaryota; kingdom Metazoa; phylum Chordata; class Aves; order Sphenisciformes; family Spheniscidae; genus Pygoscelis; species Pygoscelis adeliae. Next base: position 437,699 of record NW_008824010.1, read on the forward strand.
GTTTCTCGTTATTCTGATTTCCTGTATATATTAAATATGCAGCAGCTCTTGGGTTTCTGTAAATAAGACCCAAGAAGGAGAACTGTGCAATGGCAAGAACATTTGGCACAAAGACCTTTGTCATCCACCTCTCAGCCGTTCAATGGCCTTTTGATGCCATTAACTACCACGTAGCCCTTCATTTCCCCCCAAGATGTTCATCATTTGGAGCTGGGGGGGCAGATGAGGTGAACCAGGAGGCAGCAATTCTGCAGCAGCTGGAAGTGTGTGGAGCTGGTAGAGGAGGCTCGCACAGCCGCCTGAGCAGCAAAACCCTCCGGGGACCAAGTCCTTCAAAGGGCTTGGAGAAATGCCTTTGTGCTCATGAGCCAGGCCTCGTGTGATTTCTGTCGTGGGTTTACACCAGCTCTAATTTACTCTGAGCTGGAGGTTGCACTGGGCCACCAAGTTGCCACCAAGTGGGCGTTGCCAGGCCCCAGCAGAGAGCAGGGATTTGGAGAGGTGCCAAGAGGGTTGCAAAGAGGCTTTTGAAAACGCCGAAGCTGTTGAGGTCTCAGCTGCCTTCCTTGTGCAGGAACTTCTGGAAATCTCCCTTCACGTTTAATTAGCGTGTGAGCTACATGCCGGTGCTCTGCAAGAGGGAAACCTTCCTCTGGTGTCTTCGAGAGATCCCCAGGTAAAACCTCAGCCAGCACAAGTCACTCCCCTCAATCAACACAATTACATGCCATCTGTATTTAGGATTGTACTATTCAAGGTGTCAACTCTGACCATGTAAAGAGAGAGGAAACCAGGAGCATCAGGGCAGCATGGTGCCTCTGGGGTCTGCACACCTCCAGCACCACAGCTCCAGGATGGATTCACAAAACAGACCCCGGCTTGGCTCGGTTCAGCCCCAAACCTCCCCCATTTAACAGGTCCAGTGTCCAGCAGGACACCTGATGTCCCAGTCAGACCGCGACAAGCCCTGAAGGCACAGGCACGAAACACCACCACATCAGACAAATGTTGTAATTCCCAGCACCCAGGTTACATTTACAAACAGCTGATTTGCAATGGAAAAGTGAGAAATGAAGCCACCAAAACTGCTGCCTCCTCTCCCAGCAGCAAATCTCCATTGCTGGTAGATGACAGGGGTTCCCTCCTGCACGGTGGCTGGGGTGATCCCCGTGCGGCCAAGGGATGTGCACATGCACTGTTATTCTCCATAGTAAGATGCCTGTCAACATATAAACCAATTAGGTGCAGCTTTTGTGTTCATAATAAGGCTGGACAAAATGCTTTCTATGAGCAAGTGCTTTCAAGTGAAAAATAGCTTCTGAAAGAATCTGACAGTTTGCACATGAGGTTTCAGTTTGCTCAGGGTTTGGGTTTTTTTTTTTTTTAATTCAAGTAATGAAAATTCTCACATTGTTTCAAACCAAGAAACTGTGTCTCAGTTTTCAACAATCCTTCCCTCACACACACACGCGCGCGCACACACACACACACACACTCAGTTGCTTTTAGCTTTTCTTCCCTTTCCTTCTTTTTTTTTTTAATCACAGGAGAGAGATGGAAAAAAGGGGGAAAAAAACCCCATGTTTGAGAGGAACACAGTGGAAACAATTATTTTCTTCATTTTAATCGTATGAACTTATTTCAAATCGATGTTTGTGTGTGTTTCCATGTACTACCAAGCAAGATCCATGTTTTGGGGTGGTAAGTATTTATCATTCTAGTTTCAGTTTTCAAATTACCAGTTAACCACTAGCATCACAGACTAGCCTTTACCTTAAAGATAAGCCCTGAATTCTGGCTTAAATCAGGGATGAGGAAAGGTAGCCACCCTTGTACTCTGCCTGTGACTACAGATGCCCCCCAAACTGTTTTTGTCCCAGGTGGAAAAGCTGAAGAACAGCAAATTAGTCCCATATATCATATAACTTTTCAGAGGACAACATGGACAACTCCCATTTAGTCTAAATGGAGGCATGAACCGAGTTTTGCATTTGGGGTTCAAGCACGGAGTGCTATAGTGAGGCTGTGTGGTTTATATTAATAAAACCCCAAAGATGCTCCCTGAAATAAGGACCCAGCAGTGCTGGCTCAGCTCCCCTCTCCAGGTACGGAAAGGTCCCGGAGAGCGACTTTAGCCTCCTTACAGCTGTGCAGCTGCAAAGGCTAATTGTTATTTGTTACAGATAACATGAGAATTACAAATATTAGGAGTCATTATCATCTCCCTCTAGTGGTTACTCAGCTCTCCGGACCCTAGACATGGGATCCGTGCTGCAAAAAGGCAGCGGTGCTTTCGGAGAAGAATTGCAGATAGAAAGGAGGAGCCACAGAGGAAGCGCAGTTTGCAACAAGACGCTTGTACAGAGCCCTGTTTGCGCTGCTTGGAGATTAAATACTCACAGCATTTCAATTTGGCTGGCTAAGCACCGAAACTCTCCTCCTCCCTGAGATGCTGCAGGTGGCCGTAAACCATCATGCAGCATCTTGAAATAACTACAGAGCGTAATTCATTGAAAGCAGAGTATATCTGAGCCGTCTGCGCTGTGTTACAAAGAAGTCAGCAGCATTGCTCGCGTTGTAACCACTGCGGCAGCACTGCCCTGGGCCTTTCCAGGCTGGCCAGATACCTATGGCTATTTGTGCAATGGAGGACTAGCGGGAAAGGGGGACAGGGAAGGGGTGAAAGATCACCTTCAGAAAAATTTGTGGTTTTTACCAGCTGGTCAGGGACCACAGGAGAGCTATTTTGTAATCAAAGGCAAAATGACACACCCTGGCACCTACAATCCCCTTTCAATAGATTCATAAGTTGCAGAGACACATTTACTATGGAAAGCTGTTTTGTTTTAGAGATAGATCAGTTTAAGGAGGGAACTGGCGGCAATGCCTTGCACCAGGATCCGGCCTCACATGTTCCCTGCAGCCTGCAGAGCGACGCCGGGCACCCGGCGGCCTCTGCGTGTTTTGCTCGCGGGCCCACCTGTTACAGCTGAAGGGGTTTTGTTCCACCTTCCAGAAAGAAAAACTGGGGGGAGGGAGATATGAAACCTACCCAAATATTTAAAGGAAAGGAAAACCCTCCCGTCACAAGAAACAGCAAGCCTCACAACATGTGCAAAAGCGATTTCCAGAAACGAGCGGAATCCAGTTCCCTTTTTATACAATGACAGCGAGGAGATGCAATAGCAGCAGTACAGGAAAGCAAGAGGAGACAGAGGACTTGGGCCTCACGCTTGATGTTTGGAGCCAGCTAAGTGTTCAGGAGGGAAGTACTCATAGCCCTGCAGCTTGTTTTGCAAAGCAGCTCAGTACCTGCAGCCTTTGCCTCCCATAGCAGGAGGAGCCTGACAAGCATCATTCAGGCTGCAAGTTCGGAGTATCCCTCTACACAGGACCAGCAAGGCACAATCAGACACAGCGATTCTTGCTCAGGCTCATCTCAGCAAGATTTTTCGGTTTTGCATGAAGAAAGAGCAAGTGGAGGAGAGGGGCCAAGGGGCTGAGAGCAATATGTACCTATGTACGTGAACAAATAGATTTCAATTAAAAAAACAAAAAGGATCAGTAAAGGTCTGGACAGCATGAATGATCTGGGGAATTCCCAAGGGCTGCTTTGAAATCCCAAGTGTTGTATTTTGAAATGGACACAGACCTTGGCGGGAAGTGGGGGAGCAGACAGTAATGGTTTAATAGACTGTGGAATGGCTATAAAAAAAAAAAGAGAGGGGAAAAAAGAAAAAGCAGATGGCAGCCCCTTCGCAGGAGCCATAAAATTTCATGGTGTATTTTCTATCCATGGCTTCACTGTAATTCAAGCCTTGGGGGCCAGCTTTCTCTGGCAGTGGTTACCGAGGGGCCTTGGAGGGCAGCAGTAACAAAGGGTGGACACTTCTTGGGCCCGCTGACCAAAGGCTCCCTCTTGGGCTGGAACAGGAAATAAAAAGCAAATCATTTCAGAGAAACACCTAGGAGACCTCCAAAATGCAGCCTCAAAGCAGCAGGTCAGAACCCCAGAAATGAAATCGGGAAAACCCAAACAGGTCCTAGGAAATAGAAATGGAAAACGAGGCTCTTTGCATCTGCAGACAGAAAACAAAGCTCAAAGATCTACTGTCCCTTGACACAGCCCTCATCTTGCATGAAAAAACATTTTAACTTCCAAAGCCGTGCCCTGCCTGGGCCACTGGGCTCTTGGGAAGGACACACGGTCAGGCCAGGACTGTCTCTCTCTTACAGGAAAACCTCTTAAACCCCCACCTTTTGCAGGTAGCCATGCTTAAACACTGCCCCGTGATCCAGGTACCTGTCTCTAAATGTGATCTAAAGAAGGTGCAACTCAAGACCACATCTAGATTTGACTTTGGCTTATTACCATGTAAGATTTGAACCAAGATCCCACATATGAATGCAAATAAAACAGACTATAAAGGTTAACATGTACAATTTTGGTTCCATCTCCAGTTACTAGCAGCATCCTGCACTTCAGTAACAGAGTTTGGGCCAATTCTGGTGGTGTTGCAGACCAATTTCGGTGCCATTGGTTTTTTGTTTGACACCATGTAACACAGCACTATGTAAATGGAGCGCCCAGCAAACGTCAGTACAGTTAACCTGGCCCCGCATCACTCATTCATCATCTCTTGCAGGTACAGGAGAGCATCACCAAACCCAGAAATGCAGAACACCTTCCACTATTTCATCCTCTCCTTCTACCCAGCGCATGGTCATTTGGGATGTGAATACAACACAAGAGATTAAATGTTAATCTGTCCACGATATATAAATAAAACAGAGCAATCACTATGCTGGAAGAAAAAGGGGAGGAATTATTTTAATTTTACCTACATTGCAAATATATTTTGACACTGTAGTTCAAACATTAAGCATTCCACATCCATTAGAGATAAAAAGCAATAATTAGAAATGAATGCAATGAAAACTCCATTTTTCTTCCAGCTGTTTCCCACTGGAAACCTTGCTGTGTGGAGCGTAAGAAGAGAAAGGAAGAAAAAAATAAGCCTTATGAAGCTGTGTGCTTCAGTTCCATTTATCCTAATTATTCCAAGATTTGGCTCTAATAGGTTCGAAAAACTATTTGTTTCCAAATGATATCAAAACAAGTTGGAAGATAAGAAATATTTTCTCAAATATGAATGAATTTTAAAAAAAAGCTTCATTTTAAAAACTCACCACTACGAACAGCACTCAGTCAGAAGCACTTCCAGGATCTTCACACAGACGCTCAGACTCTTTGGTGAAACGCGTATATGTGGGTTTCAATTCTTTTTTTTTGTAAATAATGCAAAGCTTATAGTTAAAGACAAGCAGACTGAGGGGCTGCAAGTGGCCGGTGTTACACAAACCTGGGGTAACGAAAAGAAGGAGTTAAGACCTTAGAGCCGGAGATCCTGGTGGCAGTGTCAGCCGGGCGCGCGCTCAGCGCTGGGCATAGATGCGTCCTAAGCACACGCGTAAATATCTGCAGAATCCAAGTCTACTCAAGACAGACCTAAGGAGTCAGTGCATTACAGGTATTATACAGGGACGTATATAACAGCAGAGGGAACATGCGAAAGATGCTGAGGGTAAGAGCACAAAAATGGACCGGAGTGCGTGTGCGTGTGCTTGAATACCACTTTCTCCTGCAAAAGAGCTGGCCGGCCCCGTGCTTTATCTTGGAGAGGTGGGCATGCCTCACTGTCCCCTGGTGCCACGGCTGCCTGCCACCAATACAATATGGTGCTGCAAGACCTTCCACATGGGGGCTGAGTTTTGCCATTGCTTCCCACGCCTTTTGTTGGGGTGGGAATAAAAATAACAGACACCTGGTGATTTTGGTGATAACACAGCTGGAAGTGGGGGGGGAGAGACTGTGAGCCTTCTGCCTGCGCGAGGAATTAAAGCAGCTGGAGATGCGGTGAGTAAAGGAAACTTGTGCTCTCCGTTAGGAGTCCAACTTTTCAAAGCATTCAGAGCCTAAAATTGGGCAGCAGAAAAAAATAGGCTTTTCTTATCATTTTGCTGATGGCACAGGGTGAAACAACCCATTTTCTCACTGAGGCACAGAGCAGGAGGATGGGGGAGAAGTGAGAGGGGGTTTCCCCCTCCCTGTGCATCACTGAGATCCCTTTATTGCTAAAGAACTGAAACCCAGAGATGCCATTGCTCAGCAAATTATTTATTTCAGCTATTTCTTTAGAAAGATCTAGCAAGTGCACATCATCTACAGGGCACCAAAGGACTATTTTTGCCATTTCTGAACTATCAGGGTCCGTAAGAAAGGGACAAGTGGGATTCCCACTGCTGGGAGCCAGCACCATCCCGCCTGACCATGGTTTTGGAGTAGTTTCTGCCTGTGTGTACAAGCCAGCGGCACCGTTTCCCACTAATGAGCAATTCTTTGGAAGGTTAAAGAAAAGTCAAGGTTTTCATTAAGGGCTCAGGCCACTTAATTGGTCTATTCTGACGAATGCAATAATATTTGCGGAAAGGCCAGGCAGATAAAGGAAAAAGTAAACAAGGTCAGCAGTGTCCCTGTGAAACAAACCCGTGAACATGCGGCTACTGCTGCCACCAGAAAGGGGATGTTTCACCTCATCCCACTTGCTGCAGTTTGCACTTGGGGGTAAGGCGCTGCTTGCTGTTATTCAAGAATTTGCCTTAGGGATGAGCAGACTCATGTTGAATTAACACGAGCTCTCCAGACACCCGGGGGCACAGCCTGGACCAGGCGCTACTTGACCACCACGCATCGCAAATGGTGCCCCGGCGCTCCTTGACCGGGCAAGACGAGGCCGGTCTGTGCGGCCCCATTTGGATGGGCAGGAATGGAAATGAGCTAAGAGAATATGTGTTTCCTCTAAACTTGGATGTGATAAAATAAAATCATAAAAAGCATTGAAAGTATGTCCAGGAAAAGAAAGAAAGCAAAGCCCCAAAATTTATTTTTTCCGCAGTTTTGTGCCCCCCGTTTATTTCCTGCTTCACCTTTTTTAAGAAAGGAAGTTTTCCACCAAAAGGTGTAAAAAACTGTGGCTATTATTAGACATTTTCAGTAAAATATGAGGAAGTACAAAATCTGGCAATAGACCAGATCTATCGCATCACCTTGTCTCCATCTTCAGTGATCTTTGCCCTGTTGTCACCAGCATTTTAGGGCTATCTCAGCTCTTTCCAGGAGACCCCTCCCTGGTAACACCCCGAAAGAGCCCTGCAGTCCATGGGACGTTCCTCTGACACAGGGCACCCGGGAAGATGAAATGTGAAATGTTCAAAACAGACCAAAGGAAGCATTTCTAATGCGAGTAATTATCCTGTGGCGCTTCCTGCCATGCGATACAAGAGAAGCAAATAATGCAGAATAATTCCTCAAAGACTCAGTTACTGAGTTGAATAACAGCATCAGCTGCAGTTTCACTGCCTAGGTCTAGTATTATGAAGGCTCCTGGTCCTTGTGCTTCAAACTAATCCCCTGCTGGGATTAGAAAAGCAAACAATATCTCAGTATCAGTGACACTCACAACTTCAGGTAATAAGGAGGGCTCAAGCGTTGCTTCTGGAGGCTGGCTGGTGAAGGAGATAAAGCATTTATTTTGCTTG
>NW_008824010.1:445338-453558 GCF_000699105.1 Pygoscelis adeliae
TTCCCTACAGTGTAGAGGAAGCCTTTCTCTAATGGGGATGCCTCTCCTTTGCTTAAAGCCAACTGCTTAAAAAATATAAAGCACCTTAAAAGTGTAAGGAGCTTGCATTTTTCCAAACAAGCCAACACCTCTGGCTGCAGGGAGAGTCCAATTCACACTTGTCATCTGCCAGCACCTCCCAGGCACGTTCAGGTGGCTTCAGGTGGCTTCACTTGACAGCTTTTCGGGTGCTGAACTCCTCTGTCCCAGCCCACTGCACAGAGCACATTTTTCAAGAGCCAGCCATCCCCGTTCACAAGCACGATGCACAATTACGCCCTGCCCCGAGCTCGGAGGAGCCGCAGCTTTCACGCTCAGGTTGGCACATACGCTCCTCCCTGGAGCAGGTGCCGGGGCCGCTGGTTTGCAGTATCATTAAGAAGCAGCTATTTCATGTCCTTACATAGTAACCTCGATGCTGCTACATGAGTAAACTATGAAGTTACACATTAGGTCGTAACATTTCAGGACCTATTAGGAACAAAAGTGCCTTTGTGAACATGCGGGTTACTGAATAACCTCCTCCATTCCATAAAAAGCAGCAAGCGGGATCGAGCTTTTTTCTTCTTTTTAAACAAGATCTGGTTTATATGCAAGTCAGGATCTTGAGGCTCCTTTTTGTGTCTCCACAGCTTGTCTGCCTTTCTCTCAGCCTATCAGCCATCCTCAGAGCAGAGTTTCAGTGGGACTGAGTCCTAAAACAGCTTTTGGGTCCCAAGACAAAGGGGTCTGAGATCTTGCTGTGTAGGGCAGGAGCAATAGTACCCCTGAAACACCCAAGCCCACCCATCTTTGCGTGTATTACACCTGCTCCATGCTGCCCTGGGGCTAAGGGGAAAACAAGTCAGGGATTTTTTGCAAAAAAAGCAGAGCCATCCTATGGGAAGGGAGGGAGGGAGGGAGGGAGGGAGGAAATACAACCCATGCGTACGTGTGGTTATGCTGCAGCTCATCTACTGGCATGAGATACCCTAGTTAACAACCTCGAGGTCAAAACTTGACCTTCCTCCAGCCCATGGCGGTTGGACGGATTCAATGATACGGATGATATCGGGGCACCGTGCAGCTGTTGACTGGGCCAGCAGCAAGGTGGGAGGGTGTACCTAACCTCTTAGCCCTTTCCTGCCCTCCACCAGCCACCAAGTACATCACTGTTTAGGGGCTTGACATGACTATTTATCACAGGAACATTTCTCAATCACCCGCAAACCCACTGGAGAGGAGCCAAAACTGCTCTAAGTACCAGACTCTGGACCCTGCCCAGCAGGCCTTCACAGAGCACATCTGAACGCTCGAAGGCTGCTCATTTTCCTGCTGCTTTCCCATCTGCCATCTCTTCTGGGCTACCTCCTACCCAGTGTTCTCCATCTCTGCAATAGCTGTATCTTTTTATGGATTAGCCGTAACAGAGACACCGGTGTGCACCGAGCGCTGAAGCCCTCCACCCCATTATTGACTCTAGTTGCTCCAGTTGCACATTTTCTGTAGCACTTTCTAATGCAGACTCAGCCTGTGCGCCCAAACTGAGTGTGACAGGAGCCCTGGAGCTGGCAGGAGCTACCTGAGCTCGAGTTAGATCTCTCTGAAATAGTTGGTCAGGGATACTGAAATGCCACACGGCCCCCTGCTCTTGTGCTGAACTGAATTGTTATCACTTTCTACCAACAAGCCCGTCTTTCGCACGAGGCCAGCTGGGTCCTCTCCCTTCTGCCGAGCTCTTCTGTTTTCCTCCTGGAAACCTCCCCTGCACAGAGCCCTGGGAACTCCAAAGCAACAGCTCTGTGCTTTTTGACCCTCGTTTCCTCTTCTGAGCTGAAGAGAGCGATTCTCTCATAACCAGACTTCCCAGACCTTGGACTTGAAGGAACATTAATGTTTCTGTAACTCTAATTACATTGCTCGCATTTAAACCGACTGGCATTTCCCACCGTCTGCAATGGGGACTGCGCTGGGTAATGCCGGGCGGCTCAGGCTGCAAGACCCAGAGGCGCTTCTGCCATCAAAGACTCACCCAAAATCACAGCAGAGGCAGGAGCAAAGTCAGCACAAGAGCTCACATGTCACGATTCCCAAACTAGCACCCTAACCACTGCATAAGGCACTTAAAAGCACATCTATAAATAAACTTGGGCCTTATATAAACCCAATTAGAATACACTGGCAAATTATTCAAGGAGGCTGGCAGACACATACTTTACTTCAGGTGTCAGCCACAGGAGAGTATTATGGGTTTCGCATTACAGGGAATGCATTGTGACTTTGAGTTATATGGCACTTAGCCTGTAAGTGAAACAATAACAGCTTGGTCTATGGAGATAACACCCCAGATCAGCTCCCTACAATAAATTAGTGAAACATTCCACTCCCCAGCACTGCAGTCTCACACCTCTAAATATCAACACAAACTCCAAGGGTTTGATGGAAAAAATGGTGTTAAGTCTCATGGCGTTTGAGGAATTTCCCAATATGCACTAAATTAACTTTCTGGCTGCACTAAACAGAGTGGTAGAAAACAGCCCCATCTGACACAGATGCAAGGTGAGAGATCCAAGCAGCTGTTTTGCACATGAAATCAGATTGAGATTAACACTTACCCTTGGAGTTCTCACTCTGGGGGTAAAATATAGCTTCAGGGACCTCTCTGTTTAAAAATACCTTGAGTTTCTTCAGTGGTCTAGGATGAATCGGGAATCTGAGATTTCCAGGCCATGAAAAGTCAAAGAATAAAAATCTCTCTCCAAAAGCAAACCCACTGACTTATATTCATCCCTTTTGTTTCCTCTAGCTTGGCATTTTAAGGATTTGACCCAAATCATGACAGTCTAGTTCATTCAGAATCAACTGGAGAAAACCACTCATTACTGCACTTCACTGTTGCAAGAGGACCAAGGCAGACACAAAACATGATTAAGGACAGAAGTGAAGTTTCACTTCACAAGAAGACAAAGAAGCGATGTCTCTTAGTGGGGTAAACAGGTGGAGGAAAGCAGGAAGGCTTTCATGGATACAATGCAGTGAAGACTTGTGCACTGGAGAGCTTGCCCATGCTTTTTTTCCCATTTGTTGGTATTTACGTAAATTCAAAATCCTGGAGGAGAGAAGGAACAGTCCAGGTGCTGACCAGTCTGAATAAAATTGATCAGGATCCCCTGGATACTGGCCTCTCTTTTACCCTTTCCCTGGTTAAACGCAAGCCTGAGCACTCCAGCAGACAGCTGGTGCATCCGCCGTGGCCCAGCAGCACGTCCCAGAGGATTCAGCTCATTTAGGCCACTCGGCAGATAACACGAGTTTGTTTTCGGAAAGGCAAAGCAATCTGTCCATAAGGATTTCTCACGCTTCATATGCCAGCCCTGGCCAGGGAAATACAACATTAACTACATCAAAAGAAATTGTTGAATGAATAAATTATAAAAGCATTCAGAGTACCTATCTGGGGTATTATTTTACACACTGGTGCCGAGTAGGTTAAAGGAGCGTGTTTTGCTGTTATTGCATTCCCGGCTCTGTTTGCAAGGACTTGGCATCACTGTGAAAGTGAGACTATGGACACGAGCTCCCTGCCGGCACAGCAGGACCAGACACAGGTTTTGCTAATGTCACCTCGCCTCCAAGCATTACCCTTCAGAGAAAGGCAGCACAAATGCTGATCTTACACAGCAGAAGAGGAAGAAGAGCCCTCCAGAAAAAACTAAACACAAGTCCATCGAAACAAGTCCTCACATTGCTATTGCACAGACCCACCCTGCCTGCTAGGCCCCGTCCTCCTCCTCTCTGCAGCCACACGGCACACTATTAACATCTTGCTTAGCCAGCATCCATCGCCCAGAGATGTGCAGCTCTTTACGTAGACAAAGCTGTTCGAGCACTTATGTACCATTTCACATCGAAGGGTTTCGACGAGCTTTGCAAATATTACACAATTAAGCCTTGTGACCCTTGTGTGGATGGGCTGAGTATTATTCATCACAGTTTCTCAGCTGTGGAAAGAGACGCAGAGAGTCATTAAGTGATTTATCTAATACCACACAGAAATCCTACAAGAGAATTAGGATTATCACCCAGATCTCTGGATTACTAGCCTTTTTATATGCAATTTATTTCTGATAAATTTCCCACTCCAGGGCTTTGCTCGTGGGAAGGTTTCTAACCATGCAGAGTTGCATTTTTTCTAACAGGGAAGAAAGAAAAAAAAAGAAAAGAAAGAAAAAAGGAGCTAACGACCATTTCAACCAGCAAGCATACGCAAAGTTTGCACCTTTGTGCTAAGAACAGTCATTGATGGACTTCCAAATCAAAGTTTCCTAAGTAGTACAGGGAGAAGAACCCAAAAGTTTTTGTGCTAATCCCAGAATTACCTCCTATGCAGACACCCAAGCTCCATCCTCGGAGCAGCAGGGTGAAAGCCCAACTCCATAAAAGTTACAGGATTGCTGCCATTCTCATTGGTGGGGCCAGGGTCTCACTCGAGGTGGTTAGTGGGTGAATGCTGTTGCCTTTGGCATGATAGACCTCCCTGGGTCACTGTAAATTATTACAAAATTGTATTAATTTTGGCCTTTTACCAAAGAAATAAAAGCCTGTTTGGGACTAAAGCCTACCCACACGTAGACAGGCTACAAGCTTCAACCAGGGGAGAGAAAAAGGCAGCTCAGGGCCAGAGGCAAAAATGGGGATCTGCTGCTGCCTTGCATCAAATTCAGACTTCTCATCACAAAAGATTTTAATTTGGCCCCTGCTGTACAACCACAGTCCCTGTTAGGCCGATCTCCCCAGGCAAGGCAGTAAATTACATGTCCCCGCATCTGGCTCCTCCAGTCTTCTGTCCATATGTTAACTCTCAGTGCTGGTTAACAGGGCTTGGGTGAACCCAAGCTCTTGCCCTGAATGTCCCCCAGCTCCCCCCAGCCAGCTCTGTGGGTGATTCCAAGGTATATCATCACAGCTATCTCCCAGAGGTGTTATTTGCCATCTGGAGCTGGGCAAGCATTTCAACTGAACACACTATCCATCAAAAAGCACACTTTTCTGCAAACTCAAATTGTTTAAATTTGAAATATAGTTTGGTTGCAAAACAAAAAAAAACCCATAAAATAAAAATATTGGTGTTTCCAAAGCAAAATGCTTCAGGTTTACTTTGAAACAATGTCCTTATTTTTGAAGTGAGAACAAGCTTCATTTCTAGAAAGAATTTGAAAGAATTAAAAACTTAAAGCCAACAGAATGTTTTCTGACTGACTCAGGACCAGATGGTCAAATGGAAAAACAAAAACCCCAAATCACCCCCATCGCCTTCATTTCCCTCTTTCCATGCTGATCCGATCCAGCTTCAGCAAAGTCCCACTAAAAACAAGACCCAGTGAGATCAGGGGGCACGGACAGTGGTGCAACACGTGCAAGGCTGTGCAAACATCCAGTTCCCATCAGAAACCCACAGGAACCAGCTCCCCAGTCCCCCCTCGCTGACGGAGCTGTGGATCAGACCTGGCGTGTACGAGGGGACTCCGCCGAGAGCCCCTCAAATCCCATTTCTTCCTCCGCGGTGCCCCATGGCTCCTACAAGAATAGCAGAGATACAATTGCTCCCATTTCCTTCTCTCTGGCACTACATGGTCCAAAAAGCATTTGGCCCTGAGTTTTTGGGGAACCCAGGATTTTACTCCGAGCTAACTTACTCCTGCTGCAATGAACACAACCACGTTACAAAGGGCTGATATTTATCCCAAAAGCCTTTCTGGCCCATTAGCCCTGATGTTGGCCACCCTCCCTGCTTTTCCACCTCCAAAAACAAGCTTCGTAAGGGCCTGCAGATGTGCTAACAGCTGGGCTCTCCTGAAAGCCACTGTGGATCCTGCAAAAGCCCAGCCCGTTGAACCAGCACCTGGGGCAAACCTTTCCTAACGCTCAGCAGATCACTGCAGAAAGGGTGCTCAAGGACGGGGAACGTAAGCATATTGCAACCACAGACTGAGACTTCTTTTTTTTTTAAATGTGTCTACAAAATGAAATCATTTTGACTCCAGGCTCTTTACAGCTGTCACATCTGAAACGGATTTTGCCACTTTGGTGTCAGAAGGCTGGATCTGCAAAAAGAGACATAACATAAAAATCCCTAATGATAAGGAGGCAAATTGTTTGCAAATTAAGCCATAATGTCTTTGGTTGCGTGACATTAATTTAATTCTCTTACTGCCATGCTTAGGCAGAAACACTCCCTACCTAGCTAGTGATCATAGAAAAAAAGGTAATAAGCATATAACAAGGATCCCCAGAAACAAATAATGCTGGGCTTTCGAAGGGATTGTGTTTTGGGGTATTTGCATTTCAATGGGACGGAAAGCATAGTTTCTCAACAGTGCCTTGCCAAACTCTCTGGAAGACCCTTTTCTTTCTATTTGATTAATCATTTCATGCTTAAAGTCTTTTACAATACTGCTACTTCTAGCAAGCAGATAAATGCACATCTCTTCAGATAAATGATGAACCTTAAGGCTCTGCTCTGTTTGCTCCTTTCCTCTTCTAGCTACTTCAACTCCTAAATCAGCAAATACGCAACACAGATTTTCTGGCTGTGTAAAAAGAGCTAGTGTTTGAAAAACTAAAGCAATGCTACAGGTTCCCCTGCCTCTACTAGAGCTGAGAAATTACAAAAGACAATCTAATTAAAAGGTGAATTTTTCCAAGTGTGCAGCATGATTAAAAATCAGCCAATTAGAGTTCTGATTCAATATAAAACCTGAATGTTTCCAAATGTATAAAACAGTTGACACCAGCATGACATCTGCCCTTTCCCTGAAGCTCTCCATATGGAAAAGAGATCTACCTGCCGTCTCTGTGTGGCTCTGTAGCAAAGGAGTTTGGACTGAGCTAAACTAGATTTGCCAGCAAAATCTTTGCCTCTAGCACAGGTCCTAAACACAGACCTGTTCTGCTTCTCCACAGCTCCTAACGCTTCTTTATAACACATAAAAATGCTCTGCCGGCTCAAACTGTCTTGCCCTGGATGGTCATCGCTCTCCGACACTGGCAGCAGGAGATGTTATTTAGAGAGAGCACATGAGCTTGGCCACTTTCTGCAGCTTCTTCCCTTTGTACCCATCAAGCATCCACAGCTGCTGAATATGGGATACTAGAGTCACATCCCTGTCCAGTCATTTTAGTATCCCTTTATTAAGCTGCTGTGCATGACTTTTTAAAATTCCCCTTTGAACCTGCTGACTCACCACCTTCATCATTTTGCAAACCTCTCCCACCTGCATCTCAGCTTTCTTATCGCCTGACTGAAGAGTCATGGCCACAGAAAGCAGCTTTTCCATCCCCATTTTAGTGCAATACTTTCTCCAGCTATACTATGGTCTTCACAGGATTAATTTTACTTAATTACAGGACTAGATATAATGAATGAGCCAGGCCAAAGTGCAATTTGAGCAAGTTTGCTGCAGGACCAAGCACCATGAGAGCTATGCTGGTACACCCTCAGTGCAGAAAGCAAGGAGCTCAGGGAGATCAGCTCAGGTCCCAAATGCAGTTTCCTTAACAAAACACTGCTCTTGCACGTGAAGGAGCCCCTTTTCTCGGCACCATGAAGTCATCCAGACACGGGACGATCCTCCTGCTACCATGTTCTTTCCAATCCCAGAGACAGTTTTGTCCTGCTCATCGGTCCCAGCCCTATGCTGCATTGCACGAGGTGGACATGCCCACTACGAATGCTGGAGCATCCAGTTCTTCTCCCCTCAAAGAAAGGAAAGGTGCAATGACACGAACAACAGGCAGCTTTAAAGTTGACTGACATGGTTTTGAACCTTAAGGGAAGTTGAAACTTGGTTCAAATTTCATTTTAAGTGATCACTCCCCATTCCTACGGCTCACATACGTCAATGTCTTAGGCAGCAGGTAATATATTATATATGTATTCCATGAGTGACTATACACTCAAGAAGTATGAAGTACTTTTTGTGTTCCACTTACGTATATACAATCAGCAAAAGGGTAGGTTTCACAGAAAAAAAATCCAAAGCTTTATTAAATGTCAAGTGTAAAAGTAGTCTTGAAAACAAAGAAAAGAAAAAAAACCAGCTTAAGAGGAGGAAGGGAATAAATAGACCAAACTGCAAACCAAAACTAATGTTTTGGCCTGGGAGAGGGGGAGGAACCCAGCCTGTACTTCTGGAGAACTGA
>NW_008824010.1:453580-455431 GCF_000699105.1 Pygoscelis adeliae
CCTGCTACGTGCTGTTTTACTGACCTCCACACTTTGTGAAAAACGCTATTCTCACACTTCTATTAACCAGATTAACTCATGAGTCTGCACAAATATTCATTTGTAAAGCGCACAGGAACTGCTGATGTTTTTCAAGAAACCTACTGGGATTTCAAATTCTCATCAGTTTGGACAGCAGCATGTGAGCAGTGCCATCCCTGATGGCAAGTTACCAGGGAGCTGTGCAGAGGAAAAATTTCTGTAGGAAGAATAGGTCTTTTAACAGAAACACCATGAAGCAAACTGCTGCTCCCTCCCATTTCCTCCTCCAGCAGTCTCCCTGCAGGTTTCCACCGTGCTGGGTAGGTGAGACAAGAGGAGCACATGCATCACTCTCGCATGTAATACCTCTCTGACTCTGTCCAGGATCTTCCTACCCGTACATTAAGGGGATTCTAGGACTGTCCTGGCTGAGCAGAATTTCCTGGAGTCCTTGTACCTCCAAGCATAAGGTGCATCTCTTTGACTTTTCTTAGTACAATTGAAGATAGCAATTGTTTCAAAATCTCAAAGTCTAATACTTGGAGGGGAATGAGAGAACACACATGGCAGACGTTAGTCCTATGGCCTAAAGGCTGCCCAGAAGGTGTTCAGCCATAGGTATGGTTTGGCACCAGAACTTCTCCAGGATGGGACCTTCCTGTCTGGAGGATGAGGAGAAAGAGACATGAATGTATTTCTCCATCCTGGCCCTCTTCTGCAGCTCATCCCATGGGAACGTATTTATCTCTGTCCTCCTTGGAGAAGGGAACGGGAGAAACAGGTCCATCGTGATGCTCTTTTGTCTCGGACATCCAAAGAGTTGGCACACCAAAGGCAGCATGTATCTCCTTTGTTTTTAATGACACCATTGACTCAGCTCCCAAAAGATATGTAAGAATTTTGTTTTATTTTTTAGTTTTATTTTTTAAATGCATAACTCAAGCCAGAACCGTTTCTGCCTTCACTTTTGTTGCTTTGATCCTACCTGAAATGTATTACAAGAATAACATACAATGGAGAGCACTGAGGAAAGCCCAGCTCAAAGGAAAGCAGTATCTCTTCACAAGTGTGCATTGACCACCATCCCGTTTCAAAGACATCAGATTACTTGTGTTAGGATCGGTGCTGGAAGCCACGATCCTCACCTGCACGCTAGCTTTCAGCTATAAGGAAGTTAGATGACTGGAGCTGAAACTATGAATAAAGCAGACCTAGCCTTGCGGAGCACACAAGATTTTTATGGCTAAAGAACTGCTGTAATATGGTGTAATCACAACTGCATTGCAGCCCGGTATTATTTTCATAAGAAGCCTGTTTTACATCCAGGTAAGCTCTAAAGGGCTGTTTCTCACAGAGTAGCTATATCCCACTCTCAGGGAAACCTCTTCTGTTTAACATCCACGCTGCAGGTTAATAAATGCCATACTGTCATTTCCTCCACTTGCTGGTTTTAGCGAATGTCAAAGGGCAACAACGTCGTAGCAGAAACCAAGTGTAGAAAAGGGAAACAGCAGGCACAAAGGTTTTACATCCTTCATCCAAATTCTTCCAGGTTTACTTCATATTCATGTTTATTTGTAAGAAAAGCTCTGATTTATTACCACTGTCCAATCCCACGTTGTACTGAATACCAGCAAGTTGCTGGTGGAAATGACTAGACCTAGGCGTCCCTCATTTTTGAAACCCCAGAGCATCAGATAGCCTCCCCCTTTTCTAGACTTGTACAGTAAATGGAGCAGAAAAGTGCGTTTGGTTCAAAGTTTGTTGAAGAGATTCACAGGTCCATCTGGCATTTCTTTTTAAAAAGCAAAACAAACAAACAAAACCCTC
>NW_008824010.1:455533-457343 GCF_000699105.1 Pygoscelis adeliae
AAACACCCCCCCCCCCCCCCCCCTTAAACTACTACTTCAGTAGTATTAAAAAAAGAGACTGAAACTCTTTATTAACCATAATTCTCAGGTTACCATGAGATTTATATTGGGAACACTTGAACCATCCTTCCTCCCCCGTCCTGCACATCAGTCAAATTATTATTATTATTATTATTATTATTATTATTTTATTATTATTATTAAAAATGCATAACAGGCATTAGGGAGCCATTATGTCCAAGCCAATGCACTGTGTTTACCAGGAATAATAATTGTATCAAACAAGTGTGCAGCACGATCAGGGTTTTGGAGTGAAAAGGTGAATGGGCAGAGATGTTATTTAAATCGTACTTTTCCCTGATGTATTTTAGGATTAATGTATTTGAGTGACAAACTATTGCCTAAAATCAGACCAGCCCTCCACATTGCAGTAGACGGTAGGAGTGAGCAGGCACGGTATCAGCCCACACCTCTTACCATAGCTGACCCCACACATCCATGCACCCACCACAAAGGCCTCCATCCTTTCGTAGGAGGATTCTGCATTTCTGGAAGTGTTGCTACACAAGACAGACTCTTTTATTCACGGTTTGGAAGCAAGAATCCAAACAGGCAATTCAAATCACTCAGCTGTATTCCCTGCTCCCACGGTGAAGCCCCACACCGGAGCCAGCCCTGCCAAGGATCAAAGCCCACGCACCCACCAGCATCGGCTGAACATTTTTAACCAGGATTTCAGCTCGGAGACGGGCAGTGGTTGAACGGTAGCTAACCAGTCAGGAGAGATAAGGCTCCACAGTGATAAATTGGCCCTGAAGCAGGAGGAAAAGCAAGGACATCCCATGAGATTGCTCTACCTATGCACTTTATCGTCCACCCCAGCGACAGGAAAGCAGCACCAAGACAAATGGGTGCAACATGATCTTCCGCAAGGAATAGTTTTCTGCCAATTTTCCGTCTTGTACCCATTGTCGCGGGCTGCGGATGGGCTGCCGTTCAGAGGAGAGGCCAGTGATGGATGCTGCCCTGACCTAACAGCAGCGAGGCCTCCAGGCCTTGACCCATGCAGGTTCCAATTAGCCAAAATTAGTCAGCTGTGGCCAGGGTTTGTCTTCCTTTAAACACCTAACTGTGTGAAAGCAACAGTCCCTTTCTCCAAGTTGCCCACTCAACCCTTTGTGGCCTTACACCCTTCCCCAGGGAGCCTCCATCAGTTTTGTTCCTCCCCTTCATGAGCCATGCCAATCATTAAAGAGTCTTAGCAGCCCCATTATCATCCTGGGCAATTCTTAACTCATTAGGCTTTAAAGTTGTTGGACTGCAGAAAAAAACCCAAACCAAGCAAATGCTTAAGCACGATAAAAGGACGTTAATGTTTTACCCCACTGACAATGACTGAATCTGTAGGACAATTATTATGGATATTTCCATGGGTTTAGTGTTACTTTTTCCTGACATGAGGTCCTCTGTGCAGCAACTAATTAAAAATGGAGGAGTTTAATCTGCAGCCAACCTCAGAGGTTGATTTGAATTCTCCCACTGTGAACTTTCAAACATGGAAGCACGCCTGTTTGCACCGACGGGATCCAATATCCTGCCTTCGCAATGGACTTCTTACATTTTGGCAGGCTGCACACCTATGATTGTGCCAGACTGCAGCATTAATAATTCACTACCTGATCTGATCTTTCAGCATGAAACACAAGTAAAGATGACATTAAGTGCTGCTTGGATTCCCCTCCTCTGCCATTCTCCTATTGTGTCTTCAGACTGTGCTTAATCTATTGGCAATTTAGTATTAAATTAACAC
>NW_008824010.1:457420-471716 GCF_000699105.1 Pygoscelis adeliae
AGTTTACTTTTAAAAGCAACGTTTTTATTTTTGTTGGAATCTCTGTATCGGAAAGAGATTAAATGTGTTTAGATTAGGATGCAGGAGAGGATAGCAGAAATTTTAGATTCCTAATGAACAGCATATTAACACTTTTCCCCTGCTTGTGTAAAAAAGCAGATTACCTGCAGAGATGAGAGGACCTTCCCCTTCTCGAGGGGAGGTACACCATTTTCTAGCAAGATTTGCAAGTTTTTCCTCTGCATTGCCGCAGAAGGAAAATCTCTTCTAGGAGACAAAACTGCACCAAAACATTTCTATATGGTTGAAAATAGTCCGGGACACTTCACTAGTGTCAGGTAGCAGTCAGCCCCACACACAGTTGCACTGACTCAAGCAAGAAGTCATGGACCAGGTACTCCTGAAAGCTTTCTGCAGTGGCAAAGCTGCTGTTACCCGAGTCCTCAACACCCCAAGTGACTTAAAAACTTTGGCAAGCTACAAACATTTTACATCCCAGGTCTTCCCCTTCCCAGGGGTTGGGTTTTGTTTTTTAAAAACAAACAAACAAACAAACAAACCAAAAAACCCCCAAAAAACCCAACAAAAACATCCCCCAAAAAGACCCCAAAACCCAGAAAGTCTAGGAAGATAACCTCAATTTTGACAAAACAGTTTCTTTCAGAGTGTTTTGTGGAACAAGTAGTTTTTCACGTAGTCCTATGTGCTTTCTATTTGGTGCTTTAATTGTTGCATCCCAAAAGCTATTACAAGGAAGGGAAAATACTTTGCTTTCTGTTCCAAAATAGACTGTGTTGCTACTTTGCACTCATCCACTGTTCTGGTACTGTTATCACATTAACACTTAGAGATCCCAAATAAGGTCAATGCCTTTCTCTGTCAGCCTTTGTACAGTCAAGAGGCAGTCCTTGCCCCAAAGACCTTAAAATAGAAATAGATAAGACAGACAAAGGGAGAAAGAAAGGGAACATTTCTACCGTTGTCACAGATAGGAAACAGGAAGATAAAATGATTTGCTGGAGGTCAGTGACACAGAGCTGGGGAAAGAACGCTCTCAAGTCTCTGTCAAGCATCTTTAACAATGAAGTTGTCCAAAAAAAGTCTTTATTTCCTCCAGCATTTCATTCAGGTCCCTGCAGAGATGCCCAGAAAAGGGAGCTGTAAGGAATCATTGCAGACTTTCAGAGATGCTTAGTTTTCACGAGGAACTTCTGAAAGGGGGCCTGGTGGAAACACCGAAGTTTGACCAGAGCTAAGTCCAAAAGCAGAGGCCAGAAGTCCCAAGTCTGGACTCAGCCACTAAGAACACACAAATCTCAGAGGAAAGCAGGTAGGGCGGGCCCAGCCCCCGAGCTGCTCCTCAGTGTCCATGTCAGCAGAGAAAAATGGGATGCTATGGCCAAGAATTCACTATCCAAGCAATAAGGGCAAGAAGAATCAGGTAGCAATTGGGCCGGGAGGGGAGGATGCAACAGCCTAAATTGATCTGCCTTCAGGGTGTCAATGACAGCACAAGGATACGGAGAAGATGCTTAGTTTAGTTCCACATGCCCCAGAAAGACTGATATATTAAAAAGGCAGTGGGATCTGTCTTGGGCAGAATCAAAAGAACTGAAGGACTAAGTTCACCACTACCCTTTTCAACTTCATAGAAAGTCAAGGGGGAAAAAAAAAAAAAAGCTGACCTTACAGCATAAGCCATGCTGCAGAAGAATTTGCACTTCAGCCCCATTTAGAGGCTGACGTATGCCCTGTCATCTGAGATTTCCCATCCTTTATTCATTTTTCTCCTTGTGTCATGAAGGATGTCAGAGAAAGAGCTCTCCCTTACAAGCTTTATGTCCCAGCGTATCTGGTGGCAGCTGGCTCTGTGATTAACTGTGCGCTGTGTGGTGGCTCTTATCCCTGGCTATGACATGCCAAGCAGGTAATGTTAGAAGTCTTATGTTGAAATAGAGTTTAAGAGTGTGTTTAGTTAACCCAGGTTAAGTTCTGCAGTTTCTCTCCGCTTTCTCTGCCTTCCCTCAAGCATAACTGGTCACAGGAATTTGCATTTTTTTTTGGTTTTTTGAAGCCTTTGTCTTCACAAAGTTGCACAGTGGTTTATACGTTACAGTAGATGTCCCTGCTGTGGTCTTCACAGAGTTAGACCGCAGCAGGGACATCTACTGTAATGTATAAACTAAACAGCAGTGCAGAAAAACTAAGTTACATCTATGTTACCAACAGCTTTCAACATGAGATTTGTGCTCAGCATTGTTACAAGACTATCTGCTCTGACCCAGGTAAAGAGGCTTCATTTTGGAGTTAGAGTGCAAGTGAGTATCCTGGTCCACACAGCCACAAGAAGAGCTGGTCCCAGCTCGGCTCTGGATTGCTCCCTGGCCCATAATAAGCTGGGATTTGTCACAGCCTGGGTGAGCGTAAGGGCAAAGTCATGTTTGCATCAGGCTGTGCCTGCTAGACCACCGTGCCCCGCTGAAGGACAGAGGAGGGCTTTTGCAACATCAGCCTTGGATAGGATTAATCCCCAGCTGTCACTAACTCCTTCATAACCCAGAGGGAAGAATAAAATCAGTTATGCCCATCCTGTAAAGCAGGCATAAGGTCTTAGCAGAAAACAATTCCCACCTGCAGCACAGGGGACAGGTGCTAGCACAGCACAGTGATACCCCAACCTATAATGGGGTCTTCAGTTGCTACTATACCCCAAGAAATCAGAAAAGCCCGTATTTTACCCAAACCACTGTCACTTTCCAGTCCTACAACCTGTGACCGATCTTGGCTTTGCCACCTAAGTTTCACTGTGGAAACCAACACCCCTCTTCCCGCTGTTTCCTTGAACACAGACCTTCCTGTTAAAGACTGATTGCAGACTGTTGCTGTAGCTACTGCAGCCATCCAGAGCCTTTACCAATGTTTAAAGAACACTTGAATTACTGGTCAACGGGAAGTTCTGGCTCACAGTTGTCTTTGCTGCTGGTTGCTCCATGGCTGTAACTCCGCCAGTTTATGCAGCCCTAGTAGGTTTGTGCTCAGCTCTTCCAGGGACGCTGCAGAGCTATGGGGATCCTCTGCTTTCTAGAGGGAAGGATCCTTCCCAACATGCGTGGGACCAGACCCAACCAAGACTGAGAAATAAGACAGTTAAGAGAAACAAGCAAATAGCCAAGATCAGAAACACAGCCTGCCTAAACAGGATTGATGATATGTTGCATACCATCAATTTGTCCATTCTTAACCCAATTCTTGGAATACTTTGTTGTCTTTTTGTCCCTTCCTCACATCTATTACTCTCTCCTTCACTCTTCCCACAGGCAGTAATGTCTTCCAATTCCCTCCTCTCATTTTTCTCCCCAAACACACACAGCCTGCTGAGCAGGGCTGGGAGCAGAGGCCCCTACTAATTGGAATGGTCATGGAGATAGTTCGTCTCACAAGAGCAACGCCCACAGGGCAGCGGGGATGCCCCGGCGCCCCGTCCTGCCTGCAGACCCACACCTGTCCTTTGTCACAGCTGGGCTGCCCAGACCTGGAATCTAATCCCAGGAGGGCTGGGGAGGGAGGTTATTTTATCTTCAGAGAAAGGCAAACAGGATGGGCACTCATCGATCTTGAGAAAGAAACATTAGCCAAGTCAAACACACGCCGGGGTCTGAAGCAACAGGATGTCTATGATGTAATGCCTGGATTCCCCTTGGCATCTCCTTTTACACTAAGGACAGACTTGGAGAGAAAATGAAGAGATGTGAGCACAGGACAAAGAAAATTTGTGGAGAGCATTGACCAAATCTGTTCTAAATCAGTGCTGGCTCCCCACAACAGAAAGCGAGTTCAGACTTACTACTGGCAACCATCACATACAGCACCGTTAGACCCATGAACCTACCACCATCTATCCTGTTTGTCCACCCAATCTGGGTCCCCACCTATCACGAGTATTGTCTTCCACTGCTTTGATCAATTCAGCCATCCACCAGAATGTCGTTGCAGGGACCACTGCAAAAAGGTTTTCCTCTTATTTATTCTGTGGTAGCGCCCCTGGTGCGATGAAGATCTGACTGGGAGAAGAGCCCACACATCTCCAGCTGCCGCCAGCCATGGCTCAGCGTGAGCCGAGACAAAGGCACCTTGGCAGGAGATAGGAACAGTGGGACACTGACTTCCCCCACATCACACATGGTTTTGTGCTAGAACGGATGCAAGGACTCCCGCAGAGAAGCTCCTGCTGGGAAACGTACCTTTATCCAAGGCTATGAGACTGTATTTTTAGTTATTGGCTCAGACCCTCTCATTTCTGGCCAAAGAGCTTGTAGGAGTCAAACCAGAAAAGCGGTTGTAACCACCCTCACGCTGTCCCTTTCTGGAGCCAGCTGACAGTCATCCCAGATCACCGAGTTCAGTCAGAGCAGCAGTAGGATGACATTGGGACAGTGAGCAACAAACAGCTCCAGGCTCAGCCAAAAGGCCATCTATCAGGAGCTGAGAAGTTACTTTGCCCTTAAAAGTGTTCTTTAGATAGGTACAGCACAAAATAACCTTTCAACTCTGGTCTTGGCCCCCAGAACCTGTATCTCACAGCACATGGTGGCCAGCACACTTGAGCTAATGAAACCGCTGTGACTGCAAGCACCAGCATGCAGAGGTCTGGTTTGTGAACACTCATGGACAGCCCAGTGGTCTCTATTAGGATGACACTGGTCCAAATCTATTTCCGTTACCGATGAAGGTTTACACTATCTCTACACCTTCACAAAACCAGTTCCCTGGCAAAAGAGAAGCCAAAAGACCCATCACTCCTCTGCAAAACCTAGCTGCCAAGGGGCAAATGAAGAAAGCTCCAATGAGCACAGTCAAAAGCAAGGCTCTGAAGTCTAGGTCATGCCAGCCCTCTGGCAGGAGCTCCAGCATTTTGAAGTCTCTGGTGCTTCCCAGGTCTAACTGGCACAGATGGTACCAGGAGGAACCGTGGTCCTTCCCCTGCAGCCAGTTTCTCTCGCCAGAGAAACGGGAAGAACAGAAACATAATTAAAAAGCATTGGGGAGAACTTAATGGAAAGTCTGCAAAATGGGTGGTGGCTCTGTTTGAGCTGAAAGTCAAAGTTCTGTTTGATCTACTGATTTACCAGAGCTAGTTCAGAGAGCTAACTACTGGCATGGACCTCAAAAGTTTATTTCCTTGCCAGTATTCCCAGGCTTGTATTACCTTCTTTAACAATAACACTATAAAATTAGACCTTCGTTAATGCTGAATTGCACAGTAATTCATAAAAGAGACCAAACAGACTTAATCTGACCATCCAGGCATTGATTAAAACAAACACCCCTGAGAACGCTGTAATAAAGATTCAACACTTCCAGTGCTTGCGATTAGAGACCCGTCTTTTTGTAATGATTTGCCTCATTAAGCCAGGCACCACAGACCTGCCATCCCTAGTCAGATGCTTTCCGACACTCGAAACGGTTGCAAGTGGGAGGCAACATGCATCCCACAGAGGTTTCCCTTTAACCAGCCTACCTCCTGTTTCCGGTTAAGAACTTTTAGCAATTACTTTTAATGCCAAAACACAATGTTTTTCAGCTGATAGGAGATCTGCACATTTCCAATGGGAAATGAGAACTTGTTTTAGAGGGCTTTTGCTGGAAGAACACATTCAGTAAGTGGGGGGGTCTTCCCATTCCCCACCCTTCCTGAAGAAGCAGTTCACACTTCTTTTGGAATTTTTCATTCTTTCAGTAAAATATAGTTTGCTTTTAAGCTGGAAGTTTTAGTTGTTTTGGCTGAAATGGCATGTTGTTACCTCTGGGGCTTTAACAGTTTAATTTTATTCTTTTGAAAAAGTATTAGAGAAACTTACCTAAATGGGAGCCTTTATCAGAAAAGGCCATTAAAAGTTTTGGAGAAACTTTTGTCTAATTAAGCATTGCTCTTAAATAACACTGTAGTCCTGCTCAGATTTAACTTCTCCCTGTTTATTTTATTTACATTCTGCACCATGGTCCCTTGCAGGAAATTTGAGTCAATCCCAACCTCAGATATGTTAACAGCCCTTTCTTGAACACTCTACCAGAGGTTTGTGATTGTCAGCTTTGACTTAGCAAATGTTTGAGTGACAAACCTTTTAAATGGAAGAGTTTTCAAAAATCTCTGTTCAGGATCAGCGCCTTGTAAATTTGCATAACACAACTGATTCTGACAATTGTTCACGTTTGTACTGAAAGCGGAAAGTGTATCTAAGCAGTTATTGAGAAATATTATTTTAAAAGAAAGAAAAAAAAAGAAGGAAAAATAGGTTCATGGGATTATTTCTGATTTTTTAAAAAAATTTAAAATAGGCCCAATTTGGACGTCTGCAGAAGGTAACCAATTGACACAAAAGGTTCCCACCACAGAGACACCTCATAGTGATTTTCCATTTCTGACCAGCTCTAGGAGTCATTCAAACCTAGCAGTAAAAAGAAAAGTTGTTTTAAATAAGCACCCTTGCCCACCTCTGCATCCCAGAGCAGCTGAAGACCATTGCTTCCCGGGCTGAGTGAGCAATCACATGAGTCTGGCTTGGCTTAGCACAGTAGGGAGGGAAAAAAGTCTTTCCTTTGGTACTTTTGTTTTCTCATAGCCTAAAAAAAAAAAAAAAAATACCCAAAATCAACCTACTGATCCGACAGCAGACAGCCTGACACTTGAGTCACATGCCACGGTGGAGCCAGCCCAAGTGCAGCACCAGAGAGAAAGAGCCAGAAGTAATTCCTCATGTTTATTTTCTCTTGGTGTGCGAAGTCGCTGCCAGGCAGCACCACTCACCTCTCGGGCGCACAGCAGGGCTGTTGTGAGCCGGGCTCGGGGCAGAGGGGAAGGCTCCGAGGTTTGATGTTCAGGAGGTCTCAAGTTTTCTCTAGCGTGGAAAAGCTCGGTTTAGATTCCCAGCTGCGAAAAAAACCCCATCACTGTGCCTAGCAAAACCAGTGCTTCTGACCTTCATGGCTCTAGAGGGAAGGGCGATATCAAATGCAATGGAGATTTATTTCACAATGGCCTGTTTCCACCCAAAACCAGACTCATCATTAGAAGCCCTGGCATATCATCATGTCCTGTGGGGACTACAAATACTGTTATTCAGATACAGCTCTGAATAGCATCCAAATTTTGGAGGTCTGCAAAGGCTTTAGTGAGGCTCAGCATGCTGCCCTCTTCCCCCTTGACAGCTCCACAGAAGACACCTAAGGGGCCTGAGAAATGCAGCAGGTCCGTTGACTACCACCCACCTCCCAGCGGTGCAAAATGCTGCTTCTGCACTGGTGAACACAGACAGGTCAGACCACGCACCACCAGCCCATGAGAACAGCACACATTCACACGAGCACACGGAGACCCTGTGCCCCCTTGGTCCTCCCCAGGCTATCACCCACTGACTGCTCTGCAGAGAGGGAAGGCAAATAACATGCAATGGCCATTAAAATTTATTTTACTATCGTCAGCGTTTGCTCAAAATGCTCAATCCCTCAGCCTCACAAAGAGATTAGCTTTGGTGCAAATCCATGTCTTCCCCCGAGAAACACCCCCACCCTAACCTCCTCCAGCACCATCCCTTGCTGGGGCCATTAGACCCTCCTTTTGCAGGGCCAGGACTCCTCTTCCCCCAGGTACTTCTGCAAGGTCTGGTTGCTCAGAGCTTCATCCTCACCTCCACAGCTGTCATGAGGTGCTGGTTCTCCCTCTTATAAGGGCCCAGAAGACACTTGTCTAGACTAATATGGAAGGTGGGCTGCTGAAGGGGTTTGGAGACTCCCAAAGTCGGCTCCAGGACACAGTGCTGCTTGTTTTTCAGAGAAGGTCCACTGCAAATCCACCCCAGAGTAGGAGGGGCAGGGGTAGAGGTGGGTAAGGGGAAAAAGCCCTTGAGCTGGCTGGGCATCTCAGCAGAGGATCAGCAAGCTGGTCTGTGCGGTGGCTGCAAAAATTGAACCCAGCCACTCTGGCAGGTGGGTTTTAGGGAGTGCAATCACTGGTGGAAATGGGAATACCTGCTGAGAAGAGCTAGGTGCTGCTCTTGGGATGGTCCACAAATCCCCAAGCCCTGTGAAATTAACTGATTGCAACACTCCAGCCTTTACCAGCGTCACAGCCACATTCGTACTGATGTGCCCCCATGCCATCCTACTGTGCAATGGTAACTCCTTAGGGACCTGCATTTCTTTTCCTCTTGCACAGCAGAGGCATCAGGCAGGAGCCCTGCAGAAGGTGATGGTGAGCTGATTTCTTTACTTCACCCTTTGTTTTCACTTTTTTACAGTTATTGTAGAGCTGAGAAGGGCTCTGAGACATTTGTTCCTAGCAATCACCCTGATTATAACGAGGATGGGCTGTGGCTCCACGCTGAAGCAGGTGAAGGGGTGCTTGGCATGTCTCATCCAGCAGTTTTCCCAATATCAAGCTGATCCGTCTCCACTTGTGTCCTCTAACAGTGAAATGCTTGTTTTATAACCACGGTGGAAAGAATGTTGTAAGACTGACGTTAAAAAGCTCCAGAGCTGGACGAAATGCTGCGCCACAGTGTAGGGACACCAGCCGACCTCAGCTGAGGCTGACAGCAACCCATCCTACAACAGCAAGAGTGAAGTTTTACTTGTACACATATATTTACCCAACAAACATCCATGCTGCTGCCATGACAAGCTGAGTTTTCCCCTTCCCAGGAGCTGCCAATCCCGCCTGGCATTAGTGCTTGCTGCTGCACGGGAGCAAGGGAATAAACGTGGAAACCTAAATGCCTGCAGCAGGAGGGTTGGACTTTGGCAGGGTCTGCTGCCAAGATCCAACTCGCTCGCTGGCTCTGCAGAGGGAGGCAGTGGGTAGGAGGGTCCCGGGAGGAGCAGAGGGGGACAGGGAGCCAGGGACAGGGCTCAAAGCTGTACCCCTGCCTGAGCAAGCTGCGGAGCAGAGAGCGTGAGGATGTGGCCAGCTGAGGTACCTCACCCCTGTCTTCCCCGACCGGCTGTTCAGTGGTGTCGAGCAGAGGGAAGAAGTCTCCACATGGAATTTCTTTCTCTCTAGCGAGTGTTTTTCATCTGAGCTGCTTTTTCGGCGTAGAACATCTCACTGTCACAAGAAAATGCCTCTTTTTTCTCCCTGAAAATGGTCCTTGAAAGCCCTCAAAGCTGCCACTTTTCTGTGGTTTGGTTTTGTTCCCTTTCTTTTCCTGCTGGCCCTCTGTCCTGCCCTGCAGATGAGTGATCTGTTCTCCCCCTCTACGTTCCCCATTTGCCTCTGAAAAAGGAAGATGGGAAAAGAAAAGCAGAAAATAGAATGATTAAAATCAAATTTGGAGAAAACCTAGGGCCAGTTCCCTTTTCCTAGTGTTATTCTTGCTGAAAACATTAAAAGTTCTTTTTTTATCATTATTTTTTCAATTGTTTTCAATTAATTTTCAGCCAGCTCTACTTAAGTTTGTTGTAGATGTAAAGGTGGAACTAAGGACAGGGTCAGCCAAAAAACCAAAGAAAATGTTTTTTTTCCTTTTAAATCTCCATTGAATATCCATTTGCAAAACCAATCGTCACCCTCACAAACAAGCAGTGCTTTGCAATCTTTTCACTCTGCTACATTTCTATGATTTTTTTATTAACTGCATTTATTTTTCTGTTCACCTGTTTCAGGATTCTCCTTATTTGGGCTCCTGGCAGTTGTTGAGGGGCAGAGTTGATCTCACACACACAAACTCCAGCCCACAGCCATCCTGCTGACCATAGCCGGGCTCCTACGGATAAGCAGAAAACTGGACTTCAAGAGAGAGCTGCAAATACTCTCCTAAGCAGCTAAACTCACCTGCTCCGATCCAGAGGAAACCTGTCAGATTTATCTTGTTTTATTCTGGCCAGAAGAAATCCTGTAAGGAGGTGGGGCAGGAGGAGGCTGCAGGGAAGGGAGTTTTCAACCAGCCCAGGATGCCCAGGCTGCTCGGGAAGAGGTTCGTGAGCTTCTGGGCTGCCCAGGGCTGCCCGCAGAGCGCCGGCCCTCGAGTGCTGCTGGTGCTCTAACCCAGAGCGCTGGGGTATTTGAAATTTCAATTATTTATGTGTTCATGCTGTGGGTTAATGCTGACTGACACTAAAACACTGCCTAGATTTAGCTTCATAAAATTTTTATCCCCACTATGAACTGCAAGTCTTTCTCCAATTTCATTTAAAGGAAACAGAGTATTGAAAAGCCTTCTGAGGAATTCATGAGCAACTAGCTACAACCTCACTTTTCCTCCTAGCCAAATCCTGGGACTTCGTTACCATGGCAACATATCATAATTTTAATTCGCTTCCTGATTGCCACTGCACAGAGACCAATACATCTGCTTGCTTTCCTAGGAGCTTGCCATCCACTTTGAGGCGGGTGTAAGGCACATGGCACTTGCTTCTTGGGGCTCATGAGTGATCCAGAAACAGACGCTGTGTCCTTTTTTTGGGTGAAACACCCAGAAAAAGTCAATAATATTCAGCAAACCCAATCCAGGCAGTGCTTCTGGTGCTCTGAGCTTTGAGCATCACAAACGTGCAGGCATAGCCCAGTGCAGTGGGAAGCCCTGAAAAGAACAAGTTTTGTGTCCTTTGTGGGGTTTGATGTATTACAGCAAGAAGGAAAGGCAGCTTCCACCGCTGTCATGAGAACTGGGAAAGGGGTGAGGGGTGTTTATGAAGATACAGTGTTTCCAACAATCACAAGTCCCTGCTTTGAGATTTCTCTTATTTTAGCAATTATCACACTCAAAGGCATTTACAGGATTATAATCTCTATTTGCCTTACTGTAGCAGATCGCAGGCACTGGAGATGCCTGTCTCAGTTCATCCACTGTACCTGCACGAATACAGCATAATCACTGAGAACAAACAAAGCTCGCCTCGCTGGACCTTGGGGCTGGACTCTGCGCTGGAACCTGAAATGGGACCTTGGCCTGCCAGCAACACCCTGATGATTATCTTTATTATTTATCTAATTCATATAAAATCAGTGAATTATTTGAGGCTGTAAACCTTTGTTCAGACTCAGAGCCCATCAGGGAGCCCAGGAGCGTCACAGGCATTTGGTGCTGCTCTGTGTATGGAGGACATCAGCCAGTGAGCATTGCAAGAGATTCAGAAAAGCTGAGCCAGGGGTGAAAACAGTTGCTCCATGCTTGAGCACGGGATCATTAATCGGCGGAGGTGACACGCTGCAGCACGCAGTGCCCTTCTTACCCCCCCATTTGTCCTGGGTTGAGCTCTACAGCGTTCCCTTCTCAGTACACCCCAGTGAGGATGGAGGGAGTGGGTGTCTCTGCAGTAGGCATATCTGTAGGAAATAGATGTCCCGTTGGCAGAAGATTCTGTATTTTGTCTTCCTCAAACCCCTGCATTTGACAAAGTCTTCTGGAAATTCCCAGCAGCGACAAAGCAGCTCTGTGCATCAGTAACTGACCCATGGCAAAACAGCCAGCAGCAGAGACACGCTCGCAGGTGAGCCTTTGGTCTCTGTAGTGCCCGTAACTGAGAGGTGCCGATAGAAAGGACCTTCTGGAGTTTGGACCTGTCCTCTAAACTCGCTTCAACTGCATTATACACATATATATTTATTTTGTGTGTGTATATATATAATATTTATTATATATGTGTATTTATAATGCCCAATTTTGTTGCAGACGTCTGGAGAGTCACAACTCGCTTAAGCACAGAAAAGACATGGGAGATTCACCTTTCTTTAAGGGCAGGAAGGAATGCTTCATTGAAAAGAGCAGATTGAAATCTTCTGTCACTACAAGCCAGCCTTTTCCTCCACCTCTAAAGATCCAGCCCTTCCTCTTGCTGAAGGGTTAAAAATTCTGAACAGAAACCACAGTGTTTTCCTTCTTTCTCTGAGCTTTTTTGTTTAGTTACCCTTTCATTATTGTTTTCCTTCATCTAAAATAAAAGTAATCTAAGTAATTATAATCATAAATTGGATGTGAGCAGAATAGGTACTGTGGGGTTTATAAAATACACATTTCCCTTTTCTGGGAAATATGGTCTCTCCTGCACTTAAACCTTTCAAGCTCTGCCCAGGCTCCTAAGGTGGCATGAACCCCACAAGGCTTGTAAGGCCCCGAAGAGGAAATCACTTAAATATCCAGCCCTCCTCAGCAGATGCAGGATTGCTAAACGAGCGCTTAAACTTCAGCACTGCCTTGAATGGGGATGCTGTCCTGCATTGGAGCGGGCAAGGATCATTGTCGAGCGTAAATTAATAAACATCTAAGAGATGAGTTTGGTAACACTGGATGTGCATAGAAACGCCTTCGGCAGGGGCAAATCGTGCAGCTCAGCTGAACTTGCTCAAACCTCATTGATTGCCACCAGGCTGAGTATCTGACCCGTATTAGGTAACCCGTACCCAAGCAGGAATCAGCTCCTCAGCCAGCAAAGGACCCCATTTGGTTTGGGGATTTTTCTTTCTTTCTTTTTTTTTTTTAAAAACTCTCTTCTGAAAATGACCCAAGAAAAACCTTCCTTGATGTTTGCTAAGCAGTTATTGGCAAAATTTCACTGATGTGAAAACAAGGAATCTTTCTTAAAGGTTGAAAGTACCCAAATTGCTCCAGCCTGGTCAAGTCCTCTTTTCTTTTTTGCTAATCCTTTATTTATTTTTTAACTGATAACTGCTCTCTGCGTTTAAGTCAGGCAGAAAGGGGGAACCCCACTTTGATTTAGGAAAGGAAAACACCACCTATTAGCCTGAAACATCATGTAACCCTCATTAGAAATTTTATTTCCAAATTACTAGAAAATCCTCAGAGAATGGCAGGTCTGAACATTGGGTTCCCTAGCTCCAGAGAAGCTCCTCACTCCCCTCTGCAGTGGCAGGTAAGCAGCTCACAGCCTGGCTTTACATTGAAAAACTACATTTCTTCTTTCATGGTCTGTGTGCCACCTTAACACTGGAGTATGAACTGATGGGAGATAGCAGCGTTTGCAAATGAGGTATCCCAGATGCTCTACAGTGTCTGAAATGGACTGCAGTGTATCCCAAATAACTGACTTAATGGTTATTCAGGTGTATGGGCCAAAACGTTCTCTACAGATCCTTCCAGAGCTGTTATTTTGCCCAGAACAATCAATCAAGATTTTTTGAGAAGACTTTGTTTCACAGTTGCTTCTTAGATACTACTATCCTGAATGGCAAGAAATAAATTCTCATTATTTTAAATAAACCCAGCCCATTTCAAGAAGTCTCACAGCTTTTGAACTGAAGAAATTCTAACCATAAAACCCTGCATCTCTGCTGCCTGGCGCAGCCTCACTCTGCAACCGTCAGCACTTCCCCATGCATGTGCAAAGCCGCAGAGACGTCACGTAGTCTGCGACGGAGACCCCGTGCACACACACATACACACACGCAAGCCTTGGGCACCTGCGCAAAGCTCTCTGCAGCAGCTGTGGCTGAATCTGGTGCCTGATTTTGGAGGCATCCCTGCAACTGAAATATCACCAAGGCTTGACGAAGCGTCTTCTCCCCATTGTCTTACATTCACAGCAGCTTTGATTTAGCTGCAGAAAGGCAGGCTAATGAGAAGGGCGAGGGCTCGATGTCAGTCACGGGAAGGGTGGCGTGACCCATAGGGCACCTTGTCTTCAGCAAAGTGGGAGTGGCTGTGCTGCTCCTTCATAGCCTGGCTGTGTGATTTGGACATATTGCTGAGGATGAGGATCTTCTTGAGCATCCTCACTGATGCTCAGGAGATGAAGATGCAAGTCTCAGCTGCCACCACAGTCTCCTTGCAGCCAGAGCAGAGAAACAGCCACTGCCAGAAGATGGTACCGTTCACACTAAAGTAGATGTCCAAGGTAGAAATATTTTCCTCCTCCTTTATATACAGAAAGCTGCGATTTAGAGTCTACGTCTACAGAAGACTTCCACCTGCAGCAGCAGGTGAGATGAGTCCCACCTGAGCTCATCTGCTGGGAAAACCCTGTAGGCTCTCCAACATGAGTGCCTCCATCCTGGCTTTCTGGGTGACGATCAGTGTGGTTTGATGCAGGACAAACAGCCTCATCGCAGGTGACAGCAGGACCCTTTCAGGAAAGTATGGAACCCTGTGGCAGTGCTAGGAAGAAGGTAAGACACAGAGATGTGCCTGAGCTGACCACAGCATGCCTGATCCAAGTGCAAGGTCCTGCACTTGGGTTGGGGCAACCCCCGGTATCAATACAGGCTGGGGGATGAAGGGAGTGAGAGCAGCCCTGCCAAGAAGGACTTGGGGTACTGGTGGATGAAAAGCTGGACATGAGCCAGCAA
>NW_008824010.1:471968-480713 GCF_000699105.1 Pygoscelis adeliae
CTATGAAGAAAGGCTGAGAGAGTTGGGGTTGTTCAGCCTGGAGAGGAGAAGGCTTTGAGGACACCTTATTACAGCCTTTCAGTACTTAAAGGGGGCTTATAGAAAAGATGGTGGTAGACTTTTGAGCAGGGCCTGTTGCGACAGAACAAGGGGGAATGGCTTTAAACTAAAGGGGGGTAGATTTAGACTAGATATAAGGAAGAAATGTTTTACGCTGAGGGTGGTGAGACACTGGCCCAGGTTGCCCAGAGAGGTGGTGGATGCCCCATCCCTGGAAACATTCCAGGTCAGGTTGGACGGGGCTCTGAGCAACCTGGTCTAGTTGAAGATGTCCCTGCCCACGGCAGGGGGGTTGGACTAGACGACCTTTAAAGGTCCCTTCCAACCCAAACTATTCTAGGATTCTATGATCTCTACAGTAGGTTGATGGGTCTTTGCTAAAGGGATCAGTGATCTGATTTTCTCCTCAGGTTTTCTTCCCAAATCCGTAGCCAAGTGCAGGACTGACTCCTGCACAAGTACTTGTTTAGACC
Organism: Pygoscelis adeliae; assembly: GCF_000699105.1. NCBI lineage: Eukaryota > Metazoa > Chordata > Aves > Sphenisciformes > Spheniscidae > Pygoscelis > Pygoscelis adeliae. The sequence goes on from NW_008824010.1 coordinate 472,502, forward strand.
TTGGTGAAACTGCAGGAAGGCAGATGTACCAACAGCAGCCCCATACATTTTTACGCTAAGTACATTTTTTTTACTGTGCTGATTTTTTGGCAACATGACAGCAAAGTTAATTAGACCTTTCATTTCTCCAACCTGCTTTAAAGGATTTGTAATATTATACTCACTTATTGGAGAGCAGAAGGAAATTATTTGTCTGATTATGAATCTGTTATTTATTGTGCATTAAGAGCACAATCACCTAATGCAGTCAACAGCAGGATATTTTATCCCAGTTTTAGGGAGGTGGGGGTGGAAATCCACTATCCCATCCTACCAAGTGACATAAACCTACTCTGATCTCAGAAGCCACCTCCCGAATACTAAAGAGCTGGGACATAATGGCTTTTAAAGCATATAGTTTCCAATTAGGTCATTGGTTTCAAACACAGGGTGTACTAAATTAGTAACATTTGCTGGTAAATTTCTTTGAAGTTCTCATTAATCTTGGTCTTGGATTTGAACTTTTCTTGGCCATGTTCCTTATAGAATTTGGATCCCAGTTATGTCAAAACAACTGATTAGCCCCACAGTTTGAAGGCAGGGGGAATTAGGTAGGGCGGGTGTTAGATTTCATGAAAGGCCTATTTACCTAGTCGTTTAGCATGACCAAATGGGAGGGCAGCCAACAGGGGCGACGTGTTGGAAAAATTCCAGCGTTCCTGGCTCATTAGAGATCTCCACAGCAAATGGTAACGTTGCATTTGTGATAACAGCCACTGTTCAGATTCAGCTGCCTACTGGGTCCAGACAAGGCCTAAGGACTTTCCTTGACCTGTGGTGGCTCTTCTGCATAATCAGACTGCCCACCTCTTCAGCTCTTGTGAAATCAGTGGAAAGGAAGAAGTACTTTCAAGGAACATCTTCAGGTGGTGTCTCTTCTTCTTCGTGAATGACCTAAAGCAAACTTCCCCAAAAAATCAGTTGAACTCTTTCCATCTATTCCAACACATTCAAAACCAGGCTTCTGAACAGCTCAGAATCACCAAAACCAAGAACTGTTAAGAAACTCAATGGGATGCTCTCATATAGCCTCTGTCTAAAGAAGCAATAAGTTTAATTCATGAATTGGTGAACCATAGCCCAGAGGAGAAAATACACGGTGAGTCGTGGCAGCAGTGAAGCTTGGGAAGTTCTCAATAGGACATGCTACAGTGAATCAAACCTGCAGCACACTCGTGTCCACAGTGCACATCTCCTTCCTGAGGCTCCAATTAGACAAAGAACAAAGAAATACACCAGGAGGCCTTTCCTGGACATCACAGCCCAGCATCAGAGACCTGACAAGCAGAAGACTCAAAAGTTTCATGAAGAAAAGTGCTCTGTCTTACTGAAGCATGAAACGACTGAGAGCAGATTGAGAGACAGGCTACTGTCAGTCCCCAGGGGACATCTGATCTCAAGCCAAGACAGAGTGCCAGCCCCGGAGGGTGCAAGGGCAACGTTATTTACAGGTCAGGTGGATGCACCCAGGCTTGGCACAACTTCAAGCCCCTTGTCATCTCTTGCAGTTACCGCTTACTTCCCTGGTACCAGAATGGGCAGGAACAGCATTTCTGGGTGGTAAACCTGCATGAGACACGAGCCAGCCTTCACACAGCTTGGCTGCTCTCAGCAATGCCCTGTGAGAAATGCTGCTCCTGTTTGTGCTGCAAAACAGTCCTGGCAGTGAAAACGACTACATTGTTTTGCAGCTGAAATGCATTAGGACAGTGCAAGTGGTGCAGCAGTGGCAACACTTGGTAAGGAGCTCAGAAGAAACTCAGTGGAGTGCTCAGCCACAATAACATGGAATAAAAATAAGTTAAACTCATCTCTTCCTTGAAAGGAAAAAAATGATCTTGGGATTGTGCTTTCATTTGAGGAATTGACTGGCTCAACTCTTATTTTATATGAAATTCTTGCTTCCATCTCTAGACAATCTATCTAAACACTGCATCAGTGATCAGAAAGTCCTCTCAGACCAAAGTGCAGTGAATGTCTGGGTACAGACTTTGTTGTCACTAGCCCTAATGAACACATTCAACTTTCAGCATGGATTCAGCCTCATTGACTTTAGCAGGAACTCTTTTAACATAAATAACATTTGTACATATGCAGAGGTGTTTGTAGGATCCTGGCCACACAATTAATATAGAACTAACTTTAATAAGCCTAATTAGGGTCATTCCCCAGTGGTGTGAAAAGTAGCACTGATACTTATTGGCTGGGGAGGGAGAAATCACAAGTCTGATCGACCACATGTTACTTTCCCACAAGTTGGTGATCTCAGGGTAGGACTTCAGAAATCTCTCCTATAAAACTGGAGCTACAGAAAATCAAGTTGGCTGCATTTAGATGGAGCCGTGGAAAATACTTTTTTTTATTTTTCAGCAATACATTTTGGCTCAGAACCATTTCTTCCACAGTTAGGAACTCGGTAATGTCCCTCACGTAATGATGTCGAAGCATGGAAAAAATAACCAAGAGGAGGAGAAAGAGGGTGCAAGAGCGCTTTTGGCAGGACTTGGAAGGACTATATTCTAAAGAAGGGGTGTTTTTATGCTGTTTAATAGAAGTTAAACAGGCAAAAAGAGAAGTCTGTTGTGGTGCTTGTTGTATTGCCTTCTTCAGAAAGGCAAGGACGTGAATGTAACCTGCAGCTGAAGGACAGGTGTCACAAACCCAGTTCATTTACCTACTGGCTTTGTGGCCTTGTTTCACTACCGTTTATGAAGTTCTTCTCAACAGAGCAGAATTGTTTCCTCCACTTGTCTTCATCTCTTTAGCTCATAGGACCTGTTCTCAAAACCAACCAACCCAAATCCACAAGAGGCTGTGGGCTTTCCAGCAATGCCTACCTTGACCCCAGAACCTGGGTCCTTCTTATTGTGGCCAAATCTTCAGCAAGTCCAAAGACCTTCGGCCACCTAACAGCGATTTGAAAGCTGGGTGGTATCTCTGTGCCTTGGGGGAAGGGAAAGAAGATGTGACCTCTCCTGGGGTGGACCATGACCATCCCTGACCTACGGACACTGCCGGTGCTTCCAGCAAGAGCACGGTTGGAGTGAGCAGGCAGAAAATATGTGCTCTGCAAGAGAGAGAAGGTTGGAGTTTTCCAGGGTAAAGCATTTCCTCTGGTTCATGTCCAATTAAAAATCATTCGGTGGCCTACAACAGCTTCTCGTCTGGCATATCATGAAACCACTAATTCAGCACAATTTACAGCCTTTTGGGGAAGGGAGAACTTGGTTATTTAGTAACTTCCCTGCTCGCCCTGAGGAAGGTCAGATCCTTTTGTTCCCTGCCAGAACAGTGAAAGCCGTAAACTACAGGAGGGAGAGCGTGTTGGGAGCTTGTACTTACAGTGCGGCACACCTGGATAACCCTGCAAACAGCCGTACAATGCAGGGAGGTCACATATGGAGAAGCAGAATATTATGGGATTGATGCATCAGAGCATGGTACGCGGCAGTAGTGCTGGAGGGCAGCTTATGAGCTGAGTACTACAACACAAAGTACATGGATTAGATGCATTTGACTGAGATTTGGATGAAATCTGCCACTTAAACCCAAGCATTCGGTGGACACCAGGAGGGGCTGATCCCCATTAATTTCCCTTCACTGGCCTTTTTCCTGTTAGGAGATGGAAAATAGCAAAGCAAGTTTCAGATTTTCTTCCCCACAGCTGCTGGCACCTGTAAAGCACGGTGTGGTACCCAGCTTTGGTCCCAGGCTGCGTTGTCAGCAGCTGCCTCAGCTTGCAGGGTATTGCAATGCTTGTACGGGCTTATAGCATGGTAAAAACAACCATGGCTAAGGCAGGAATGAGACTAACTTGCCAAGGAGCTTCCCCGCCCAAGAGAATATTTGTTAATAAATTTTAAAATAATAAGGATTTTTAAGGGGAAAAAAGTTAGCAACATTATTTCTATGCTGCTTTGTGTCCAAAGTTTTGTGGATATTTAATTGTTGTTATTTTCAGACACCTCAGGCAGGCTCACGTGACACGGACACTATAGCCTCCATCTGGGGGGAGAAGCCAGCTGAACATGCAGATAATTGTTGCACTAAATTTTCCCATGAACCTCACTGAATTTCCAACCAGGGATTTGGGGAATAAAGGTTAAAAAATCCTCAGGGCTCAGAAAATTCACAAGTGAGAGAAGGAAACCTCTTCCATTGTTGCTACACATTTGTTAACATTTCATTTCAAAAGAAATCAATACAGCCCAAACTGTTTCTGCCAAAAACACAAAGGAACAATGGTCCAGGGGCTGCAGCCTACACGGAGATTTTTCTTATCACCCCAACCGAGGTATAAAACAAACATTTTTCCTCTGCCTCCCTATTTATTCTGAAAAATATTTGTCCAAGAAGAGCTGAAACTTATCTCCGGGAAGTTTGCAGAGGAAAGACAGTGGTTGAACAGAGAATCAAGAAAAGCATTTTGAATAGTCCAGGCAAAGATGTCAAAGCAATGGTTCCCAACATCCTCTTCATCTCAGCTTGCTTGCTCAGCCTGACAGTCAACATCTTATTATGCAGTCCTAACATTTCTCTGCAATTTAAACAAGGCATCAGTAATGGTGTGTGATCTTCAAGGTCACTTTCTGGAGAGCTGTCTTTAGCCCAGTGGTCGCTAGCTATTTAGGAATAAAAATTACAATTTCACTGAAGCAAATTACATCCTGAAAGTATAATACACTTCAGCAAGTGCAATGGAAATGATCAGATGGGAGCTCCAGCTTGGAATACATTAGCTTTCACCTGTATAAAGCAGGTTTCTGGGATCCTGAAATATTCCAGTGTAGCCCTTAAAAGCACAGTGCCCTCCCTTCATTTATTTCCAGGTACATGGATTTATAATTACAGTCCGTTTAAAAAAGCAATCTCTTGCTATTGTATCTGGATACATCAGCCTATTTAGAGTGTATTTCCTTGGAGGTTCTTTACCTTGCAAAAAAGAATTAATCTCTGCCACAGAAAGAAATATTACATTCTGCACATAAAAAGCTCCTTTAACCTATCATGCGATTTCCATTATTTCTTTTCCCATGCTCTTATCTGAAGAGAATCTTTTTCTTCCTCCACTCAGCAACTAGCTCCCGTCTGCTTTAGCCAGTAATTGCCTGGGGCGTCACAGTAATTCCTGTGATGATTAACCGATGTCACCAAGGCCAGGCTGTGACATCACAGAATAAGCAGGTTCCTTTTGGGAACAGATGGATTTATTTATTCAGATTTAACCAATGTTGGCAAATGCCACAGGCCCCTCACTACAAGAAAGACATTATGGTGCTGAAGGGTGTCCAGAGAAGGGCAACGAGGCTGGTGAGGGGTCTGGAGAACAAGTCTGATGAGGAGCGGCTGAGGGAGCTGGGGTTGTTCAGCCTGGAGAAAAGGAGGCTCAGGGGAGACCTTATCGCACTCTACAACCACCTGAAAGGAGGTTGCAGCGAGGTGAGGGTCGGTCTCTTCTCCCAAGTAACAAGTGCTAGGACAAGAGGAAACAGCCTCAAGTTGTGCCAGGGAAGGTCTAGATTGGATATCAGAAAAAATTTTTTCACCAAAAGGGTTGTCAAGCATTGGAACAGGCTGCCCAGGGGAGTGGTGGAGTCACCATCCCTGGAGGTGTTTAAAAGACACGTAGATGTGGTGCTTGGGGACATGGTTTAGTGGTGGACTTGGCAGTGTTAGGTTAATGGTTGGACTCGATGATCCTAAAGGTCTTTTCCAACCTAAATGATTCTATGATTCTATGTGGTGTGGATTTGCCAAACCCTCAGGAAGGATTTTCTCACCTCATAGTGGAATAAAGACAAACCGAGATTGGGGAAAAGGGAGAACATTTGGCAATGCATATTCAAGTCAACTTGAAGTGAATGCTTGCGGAAGATGGTGGTCTTACCTATGGTGAAAAGAAGGCCTGATGGATGGGTGGTGATGTGGATCCATGGGCTCACTGGAACATGGCAAGGTGGTGACAAGGCTGTGGATGGAAGAGGAACATACTTAAATTTACCTGCAGCGGGCCAGTAATTCCCAATGGGCAACTTTTGATGCCTTTCCCCATTTCATAATGACCCATACAGAATGATGATAAAATCATCATATTCTTAATTCCTGTCAAAGTTCATATTCTACCAGTTCTGCTTTGCAGATAAATCTAACACATCCTAAGCCAGGACTGTGTCACTGACTTGAATGGAGCTGGGCAGAACCAGCCCCAGAGCGGGGTGTGCTCCTGGGTGCCGGGTGAGGAGCATCCAGGCTCCCAGGGAGGCTCACGCTGGCTGCGGAGAAACCTGTTCACAAGTATCTGAGCGGCATTCAGATTCTTGGGGCTTGCATTTATTAACCTGCCAATTTGTTGTTTAAGATGAAAGGGGGGGAGGAAATCTTTCAAATAAGCTTGTAAATAGGATTTTTTTTTCCCTAGTAGAACGACAGCTTTTGCGTGTTAAGTGTATTCCTTCTAGCTACAGTGCACATGCAAAGAAGCAGCGTAATGCCACATGCATGCAGTTTGCTAACTTGGAAAAGAAAACCCGCCAAAACCAAGTCTAACATGAAGGACAGACCCCCAGACCTGAGCTAGTTATTCTTAACGGTCTCCTCAGTCCTGCAAAGCCTGGCACATCACTCAGCTCTTCTTAGAGTTGAACAGAGTGGAACCACTTGGCCTCTTAGCATCCATCAAAGGTGTGCAGCTTCGTGGGAACACAGTGTCTAATTTCAAAGTGGTAAAAGGATTTTAGCTGTGCTCTTTTGCAGACGGTGGTCAGGACCACCGTGTCCACTGGACTGGACTGTCCTGCAGGCATTTGTTTCCTAAGTGAGGGCTGGAAGGACGTAACAGTCCCACCATAAGACCCCTCTGGCTTTCAGCAGTGGGAAATCTCTGAGGTTTCCCAGTCACTTCCAAAAAAAGTATCTGTCATTTTTCTAAAAAACGTATCATCACAATTGGAAACACCACAGCTGCTCCCTCCAAAAACACGTTGGAACTTTAACCAGCCTCACCAGAACTTTGCCAGTTACACCTAAAACAACCTCAGGAATGGCAAAAGTGGTATGGAGGGAAGAAGCTAGGCCTTAAAGATGATGTCTTGGTCTACCCTATCCCAGTGACAGCCATCACTGCCTGGCTGCTGGCAGAGCTGTGCTATTGGGAACTCCAGGAGTAGCTGCCCACATACCACAGGATGCCCCAGTGTTATTTTTGGGGCTGCGCCATGCTCTTTCATATCATAATATCACATATCACGAGTGTCACATGCAGGGCCACATCTCCCTCTGCTGACACCATTACACACACTGGCTCATGAGCCTGCTCGTGTCACTGAGCTAGTTTTTTTCGTGTAGCACTAGATATCTGGATTGTGAGATGCTGGGAAGTTGGCTTCAGCCTCCAAGGAATGAAGGTTCGAAGGTGACCCACAGGCTGCCTGTGCTCAGGTTGCAGGTTGCATTGCTCTACCTCATGCAGGATTGTCTCACCAATAAAGCCCTGTACTTTGCATTTAATTGAGGAGGCAGCTCACAGAGCTGACGTATATTACATACCATGATGCATTTACTGGAAAAATCTTGAAACCTTCATGAAACTCCAAGCACTGAAAAATAATTGCCAAGACCATGTGTTTGCAACTTGATATCCCTGCTTTGCTTCTCAGAGTGGCTACAAAATTCAGATGAAGTCTTCAAGTCTGCCAACATTTTTTGATCAGCAGCACTACATCAGAGCATACCCCTCTGGTGGGAAAAGCCAGAACAACGCCACCTTTAAATTACTTTTGAGATTAAGTCACTTTATTTATCACAACCTGACCTCTCCTTGACGTGACACCCATAGAGAACGGTGGAGCCACTGCCTTGACACACCAGCATTGCTGGAGACCGAACAGATCGAGAAGAGGCATCCTTGTTCAGGCAGAACTCAGGAGGAGCAGAGGAGAAATGCTGTGCCTTGTAAAGAACGGCAGGAGCCCAGGGCTCTGCCTGCAAAGAAGAACTTTGCTGGTGCTGCAGTGTCCTAGCACTGCCTGCCGAATCCGGCCCTGCCCACTCCCAGACTCATGCCTGGCCCTTGCACCCATCTGCACCACACCGTTGCTCTGCATCCCCAACCTTGGCCTCCCTCCTCCTGAAGCAGCTCCAGACCTGCAGAGCTCTTTGCTCCCATGTCCAGCAA